>NC_041232.1:64808690-64809525 GCF_002837175.3 Physeter macrocephalus
GGTTTTGGGTCGTCGTGTCTCCATTGTCATTTGTTTCTAAGTATTTTTTGGTTTCCTCTTTGATTTCTTCAGTGATCTCTTGGTTATTTAGTAGTGTATTGTTTAGCCTCTTTTTCCATCCCCTCTCTTTCAGTCTGTATGTGTCCTTAGGTCTGACATGGGTCTCTTCTTGGCAGCGTATATACAGGTCTTGTTTTTGTATCCATTCAGCCAGTCTGTGTCTTTTGGTTGGAGCATTTATTCCATTTA
Source organism: Physeter macrocephalus (assembly GCF_002837175.3). Taxonomy (NCBI): domain Eukaryota; kingdom Metazoa; phylum Chordata; class Mammalia; order Artiodactyla; family Physeteridae; genus Physeter; species Physeter macrocephalus. Next base: position 64,808,940 of record NC_041232.1, read on the forward strand.
CATTTAAGGTAGTTATCGATATGTATGTTACTGTTACCATTTTCTTAATTGTTTTGGGTTTGTTATTGTAGGTCTTTTCCTTCTCTTGTGTTTCCTGCCTAGAGAAGTTCCTTTAGCATTTGTTGTAAAGCTGGTTTGGTGGTGCTTAATTCTCTTAGCTTTCGCTTGTCTGTAAAGGTTTTAATTTCTCCATCGAATCTGAATGAGATCCTTGCTGGGTAGAGTAATCTTGGTTGTAGGTTTTTACCTTTCATCACTTTAAATATTGTCCTGCCACTCCTCTCTGGCCACTCCCCTCTGGCTTGCAGAGTTTCTGCTGAAAGATCAGCTGTTAACCTTATGGGCATTCCCTTGTATGTTATTTGTTGCTTTTCCTTTGCTGCTTTTAATATTTTTCCTTTGTATTTAATTTTTGATAGTATGATTAATATGTGTCTTGGCATGTTTCTCCTTGGATTTGTCCTGTATGGGGCTCTCTGCGCTTCCTGGACTTGATTGACTATTTCCTTTCCCATATTAGGGAAGTTTGCAACTATAATCTCTTCAAATATTTTCTCAGTCCCTTTCTTTTTCTCTTCTTCTTCTG
>NC_041232.1:64809731-64861474 GCF_002837175.3 Physeter macrocephalus
TATCCGTTCTTCTGCCTCGGTTATTCTGCTATTGATTCCTTCTAGGGAATTTTTAATTTCATTTATTATGTTGTTCATCATTGTTTGTTTGCTCTTTAGTTCTTCTAGGTCCTTCTAAACCTGTCTTGTATTTTCTCTATTCTATTTCTAAGATTTTGGATCATCGTTACTATCATTACTCTGAATACTTTTTCAGGTAGGCTGCCTATTTCCTCTTCATTTGTTTGGTCTGGTGGGTTTTTACCTTGCTCCTTCATCTGCTGTGTGTTTCTCTGTCTTCTCATTTTTTACCTTGCTCCTTCATCTGCTGTGTCTTTCTCTGTCTTCTCATTTTGTTTAACTTACTGTGTTTGGGGTCTCCTTTTCTCAGGCTGCAGGTTCGTAGTTCCCATTGTTTTTGGTGTCTGCCCCCAGTGGGTAAGAGGTTGGTTCAGTGGGTTATGTAGGCTTCCTGGTGGAGGGGACTAATGCCTGTGTTCTGGTGAATGAGACTGGATCTTGTCTTTCTGGTGGGCAGGACCGCGTCTGGTGGTGTGTTTTGGGGTGTCTGTGAACTTATTATGATTTTAGGCAGCCTCTCTGCTAATGGGTGGGGTTGTGTTCCTGTCTTGCTAGCCGTTTGGCACAGGATGTCCAGCACTGTAGCTTGCTGGTTGTTGAGTGAAGCTGGGTCTTAGCGTTGAGATGGAGATCTCTGGGGTAGCTTTTGCCATTTGATATTACGTGGAGCTGGGAAGTCTCTGGTGGTACAGTGTCCTGAACTCGGCTCTCCCATGTCAGAGGCTCAGGCCTGACACCCTGCTGGAGCACCAAGACCCTGTCAGCCACTTGGCTCAGAAGAAAAGGGAGAAAAAGAATAAAATAAAATAAAGTTATTAAAATAAAAGAATATTATTAAAAATAAAAAAAATTAAAAAGTAGTAAGAAAAAGAAAGAAAGAACAACCAAACCGAAAAACAAATCCACCAGTGGTAACAAGCGCTAAAAACTATACAAAAAAAAAAGGACAGACACAACCCTAGGACAGATGGTAAAAGCAAAGCTATACAGACAAAATCACACTAAGAAGCATACACATACACACTCACAAAACAAGAAAAAGGAAGATATATTTTTTTTTTAAAAAAAGGAAGAGAGCAATCAAATCCATAAACAAATCTACCAATGATAATAAGCTCTAAATACTAAACTAAGATAAACATAAAACCAGAAACAAATTAGATGCAGAAAGCAAACCCCAAGTCTACAGTTGCTCCCAAAGTCCACCGCCTCAATTTTGGGATGGTTTGTTGTCTATTCAGATCTTCCACAGATGCAGGGTACATCAAGTTGATGGTGGAGATTTAATCCGCTGCTCCTGAGGCTGCTGGGAGAAATTTCCCTTTCTCTTCTTTGTTCGCACATCTCCCGGTGTTCACCTTTGGGTTTGGACCCGCCTCTGCATGTAGGTCGCCTGAGGGCGTCTGTTCCCCGCCCAGACTGGATGCGGTTAAAGGAGCAGCTGATTAGGGGGCTCTGGCTCACTCAGGCTGGGCGGAGGGAGGGGTACGGAATGCGGGGCGAGCCTGCAACAGCAGAGGCCAGAGTGACATTGCAACAGCCTGAGGCATGCTGTGTGTTCTCCCAGGGAAGATGTCCCTGGACCATGGGACCCTGGCTGTGGTAGGCTGCACAGGCTCCCGGGAGGGGAGGTGTGGATAGTGACCTGTGCTTGCACACAGGCTTCTTGGTGGCTGCAGTAGCAGCCTTAGCATTTCATGCCCATCTCTGGTGTCTGCGCTGATAGCTGCAGCTCGTGCCCGTCTCTGGAGCTCGTTTAGGCGGTGCTCTGAATCCCCTCTCCTCTTGCACCCAGAAACAATGGTCTCTTGCCTCTTAGGCAGTTCCAGACTTTTTCCTGGACTCCCCTCCCAGCTAGCTGTGGCTCACTAGCCCCCTTCAGGCTGTGATCACGCCGCCAACCCCGAGCCTCAGCTCCCAGCCCCCACCTGCCCCAACGGGTGAGCAGACAAGCCTCTCAGGCTGGTGAGTGCTGGGCGGCACCAATCCTCCATGCAGGAATCTCTCCACTTTGCCCTCTGTACCCCTGTTGCTGCACTCTCCTCCGTGGCTCCCAAGCTTCCCCCCCACCCACTGCCCGTCTCCGCCAGTGAAGGGGCTTCCTAGTGTGTAGAAACTTTTCCTCCTCCACAGCTCCCTCCTGGAGATGCAGGTCCCGTCCCTATTCTTTTGTCTCTGTTTTTCATTTTTTCTTTTGCCCTACCCAGGTACGTGGGGAGTTTCTTGCCTTTGGGGAAGTCTGAGGTCTTCTGCCAGCGTTCAGTAGGTGTTCTGTAGGAGTTGTTCCACATGTAGATGTATTTCTGATGTATTTGTGGGGAGGAAGGTGATTTCCACGTCTTACTCCTCTGCCATCTTGAAGGTTCTGCCAACATAAATGTATTTTGAAAAAATTTTTTCACTTGTGAGAAGTGAAGCTTTCTAAATCTGCTTTTGAAAACTGATCCCTGATATACATGCAGTTCTATAATATGTTTCTCATCATCTTTATTTGCTTTGTTTTTCCCAGGTGAGAGAAACGATGTTGTCCAGGTTTAAAATAGTTGCCACTCCTTGTAGTCTGGCATGTCGTCATTTGCACATAAAAGAGAAAGGCAAGCCACTTATGTTGAACCCAAGAACAAACAAGGTTAGTAACATTAATACTAACACACATTTTCTCTCTTCCTGGTAAAGGTTTGATATATTTTAGACTAATAAAGTATGAAATTTTTGTATTCTATAGCTTTATACTAAAACTATTCAGAAGTGCATGAACTTTTCTCTTTTCTCCACATTGCAACAATTATGGCTGCTTTATACCTCCCAAATTTCACCCTCACAGTTTCTACCACCCAAGAAGGATTGAGTTTATTTCCTATTTCTAGCTCAAAAGCAAAACAATACAAAAACCCAAGAATAGCATATTGGCCAGAACTGTTGGCCAGATGCCGTATATTTAGATTTATCCCATTTAGTCATATTGTCATTTTTTATAAATGTTTGGTAATTTCCTAATCCCTGATGGATTATTCTAACTGCACTTGGAGGGAAAGAAATAGAAGGGGCCTTTTATTTCTCCCTGTAGTATGCTTACCTGCACACTGAAGAGTCTCGTTAAGGGATTTTTATCAATTTTGACTTACGTGTAGAAATGGCATGTGTCTAAAGGAAAATAGCTCAAGATCAGCCGAAGTGTAACCAAAAGTAGGGTCCAGCTGCTCGCTGCTCAAAAGCCATTAAAGAGGCAAGATTGGTGGAAAGCTAAGTTTGCTTTATTTTGGATGCCAGCGACGAGGAGGGAGGGCAGATGCCCGTCCAAAGGCATACACGCCCCTGACAACCAGTGGGCAAGAGCTTTTCATAGGTTGAGGGAGGTGCCTACGTGCAGAAGCAGCACAGCCAGCTCTGACAGTCATCTTGACATTGGACACTGGTGGTCCGACCAGTGTCACCTTGATTGTTTTAGGTACTTGAGGGAGGCGCCTACGTGCAGAAGCAGCACAGCCAGCTCTGACAGTCATCTTGACATTGGTCACTGGTGGTCTGACCAGTGTCATCTTGATTGTTTTGGGTACAGTTAATCTTCAGTTCCAGGGTCGATTTGTTCTCATTTCTTTGAGGCCAGTTCTTGCAATTGTGGCAGCTTATATCATGGCTACAGCCTGGTCATCACATAGTTAACTTCTTCCAACTGGTGAGGGTTTCAGTATCTATAAGACAGCTCCCAGGATACAGCTCAGAATGTTATCTGTAGCCCTTAAGGAGGGACTAAAGGGCCTTGACTATGCTTAATGACTAAACTATTATTATTTGGTCTCCTTTGACTGTTTTCCATTGTTTCTGCATTTCCTCACTTCTCTGATTAAACTTATTCTCTGGCTGAAGTCTTTCCACAGACAAAAGGTAGGCTGAGGACATGAGGGTGGGCAAGGACCATAGGGTCCCACTCTGTTTCAGAGGGAGGTACCCTTCTATGTAAATTGGGAGGGCATTGCGGTTGCTTAGATGAGCAAAAGAGGTTTGGTGGAACAAGTGGCATTGGAAGACAGAAAAGAGTAGGAGACGGGCAGGTGAGAGGAAGGTTGTTTATGCTGACCGTTAAAGAGCTAATCAAGACATCTATTTTAAACTATGTTGTCTTCACTTACACCAGGCCAACAAATTTAAGAATTTTATCAACTATTAACATAAATACTTAATACATAAAATTATTTCTTTAATAATCATTTTAATTTCTACTGTACATTATAAATAAAACACTTTTGAGTGTCTCTTAAATCTAAATAGGAGATAGGCAGTGAAACCATGGGTAGCTACTCATTTATCTTTGGCAATAGGATAGGTAAAGCACTTTTAAATGAACTGCACAGTTCATTTAAAACTATATAAAAATACAGGGGTTTTAACCCCTTTATATTTTCCAGCCTTAGTTAAAATCTTATAAGGAGCAACATGAGGCACAAAGGATTTAGTGATTTGAGTCTTCTCCCCCTTTTTTCATTGTAAAAGTTCATCAATTTTGTAGGTCTTTACAAAGAACCAACTTTTGGTTTAATCTTTTAATTTTTCCAATTGTTTTTTTCTATTTTATTTATTTATTTTCACTGTAATCTTATTATTTCCTTCCTTCTTGCTTCAGGTTTAGTTTGTTCCTTTTCCCCCCTAGTTTCTTAAGATGGAAGGTTAGGCAATTGATTTGAGATCGTTCTGCTTTTTTAAGCTACATTTACAGCTACAAATTACCCTTAGCATTATTTTCACTGTATCTTATAAGTTTTGGTATGTGTGTTTTAATTCATCTGGAAGTATCTTCTAATTTCCCTGTGCTTTCTTCTCTGACCAATTGGTTTTTAGGAATGTGTTGTTTAAGATCAAAGTATGTGTGAATTCCCCAAATGTCCATTATTAATTTCTTTTATTTTTAATTTTTTAAAATTTTATTTAATTTATTTATTTTTTTATGGCTGCATTGGGTCTTCGTCGCCATGCGTGGGCTTTCTCTAGTTGCGGCGAGTGAGGGCTACTCTTCGTCATGGTGTGCAGGCTTCTCATTGCGGTGGCTTCTCTTGTTGCGGAGCACGGGCTCTAGGCACGTGGGCTTCAGTAGTTGTGGCGTGTGGGCTCAGTAGTTGTGGCTCGTGGGCTCTAGAGCGCAGGCTCAGTAGTTGTGGCGCACGGGCTTAGTTGCTCCGTGGCATGTGGGATCTTCCCGGACCAGGACTCGAACCAGTGTCCTCTGCGTTGGATTCTTAACCACTGCGCCACCAGGGAAGTCCCCCATTATTAATTTCTAATCTCATTGCATTGAGGTTGAAGATCATACTTTGGGTGACTTAAATCCTTTTAAATTTATTGAGACTTGTTTTATGGCCTGATGAATGGTCTGTCCTGGGGAATATTCCTTGTGCACTTGAAAAGACTGTGTATCCTGCTTCTTTTGAGGGGAGTGTCTGCTAGGTCTAGTTGCTTTATGGTGTTGTTCAAGTCTTCTTTTTCTGTGTTGATTTTCTGTCTAGTTGTTTTCTCCATTATGGAAAATGAGATATTGAAATTTTCAGCTTGTTGAATTGTCTTACTCCCTAATTCTGTCAGTTTTTGCTTCATGTATTTTGTTATCTAACAAAATATGTTTATAATTGTTGTATCTTCTTAATGGATTGATGCTTTCAGCAAAATGCCCTCCTCTAGTAACATGTTTGTTTCAAAGTCTATTTTGTCTGTTACTAACATAGCTACTCCAGCTCTCTTTTGGTTACTATTGACATGGTGTATCTTTTTCCATTCTTTTACTTTCCACCTATTTGTATCTTTGAAACTTTCCACCTATTTGTATCTTTGAATCAAAGTGTGTCTGTTGTAGTCAGCATATGATTGGATCATGTTTTTTTATCCATTCTACCAATCCTTTTAATTATAGAGTTTAATCCATCTACATTAGTGTAATAACTAATAAGGTATAATTTATGTCTGCTATTTTGCTATTTGTTTTAAAATGTCTATGTGCTTTTTGTTCCTCTTTCCTCCATTGTTCCCTTCATTTGTATTAAATTTTCTATGATGCCATTTAAATTCCCTTGTCTTTTCTTTTCCTGCCTATTTCTGAGTTATTTTCTTAGTGGTTTGCCCTGGGGATTGCAATTACCATTTTTAAAACAGTCTAGTTCAGTTTGATACCAATTTAATTTAAACAGTACACCAAAATTTTGCTGCTGTAGAGGTCCATCTCCTTCTTTTGTGCTGCTTCATCATACAAATTACAAAGTAGAAATTATGTTTTATACATTGCATAACTGTCAACACAGATTTATAATTACTGCTTTATATAATTGTCTTTTAAATTGGGTAGGAGAAAAAAAGACCTACAAACACAGCAAAAAGTACATTTATACTGTCTTTTATATTATGTAGTCATTTTATCCATGTTCTTTATATCTTTGTGTGGATTTGAGTTATTGTCTAATGTCTTTAATTTAGGCCTGAAGGACTCCCTTTAGTATTTCTTGTGAGACGGGTCTGTTAGCAATGAATTCTCTGTTTTTGTTTATCTGGAATGTCTTGATTTCTCCATTTTTGAAGGATGGATTTGTAGGATTTAGAAATTCTTGGTTAACAGGTTATTTTTCTTTCAGCATTGTCTATGGCCTCCATGGTTTCTGATAAGAAATCAGCTGTTACTCTTTTTGAGGATCCCCTGCACGTGATGAGTCACTTCTCTTTGCTTTCAGATTTCTCTTGTCTTTGGCTTTTGACAGTTTGAATATGATGTGTCTAGGGGTAGAGTTCTTTGAGTTTTTCTTGATTGGAGCTATTGAGCTTCTTGGATGTGTGGATTAATGCTTCTCATCAAATTTGGGAGGTTTTTAGCCATTATTTTTTCAAATATTCTTTAGCCTTTTCTCTCCTCACCTCTGGGCCTCCTTTTATGTACGTGTTGGTACTCTTGCTGATCTCTCAGGTCTGTTCACATTTATTCCTTATTTTTCCTTTCTATTTCTCAGACTGGATTATCTCAGTTGACCCATCTTTAAATCTGATGGTTTTTTTCTTCCACCGCTCAAGTCTGCTTGTTGAGCCCCTTTAGTGAATTTTTTATTTCAGTTGTTGTAGTTTCAATTCCAGAATTTCTGTTTAGTTCCTTTTTTAGTGTCTCTGTTTATCAGTATTCTCTATTTAGTAGGATGTCATTCTCATACTTCTCTTTTAGTTCATTAGACAATGGTGTTTTTTTAGTTTTTTTGATATATTTAAAATAACTAATTTTTTTCATTTTTTTAATTGAAGTATAGTTGATTTACAATGTTTCAGGTATACAGAAAAGTATATTCTTTTTCAGATTCTTTTCCATTATAGATTATTACAAGATATTGAATATAGTTCCCTGTGCTGTACAGTAGGTCCTTGTTGCTTATCTATTTTATATATAGTAGTGTGTTAATCCCAAATTCCCAATTTATCCCTCCCCTAGAATAACTAATTTAAAGTCTTTGTCTAGTAAGTACAATGTTTGGGCTTCCCCAGGGGCAATTTCAATTAACTGCCCTTTTTTCCTGTATATGAGTCAGATTTTATGTGTTTTGTTGCTGTTGTTGTTTGTTTGTTTTTTGCTTGCCTTATGATTTTTGGTTGAAAACTGGGCTTTTAAAATAATGTGGCTGCCCTGGAAACCAGATATTCATTCCTCCCAGTCATTTCTGAGCTAATTCTTTTTTCTTGTTATATATGCCTACTGAAATCTCTGCTTTGTTAACTTAGTGATCAGCCAATGATTAAACAGAAACTTAAATACCTAGAACCATTAAATCTCCCATTCTTTGCCAGGGGGCTTTGTGTACCTGCTGGGGTGTGCCTTCAGGACTCAGCTAGGCAGTTTACAGCTAGCATCAGCCTTCACTTCCTGCTTACACAGAGCCTCAAGGTTAGCCAGAGGTGGGAGCTTAGGGCTTTCTCAAGTCTTTCCTGGACATGCGTACAGCTGTGCATATGACCTTCTAGCTTCTCAGGACTATGTCTCAGCATTTCAAAGTTCCCCATGGACCTCTCGTTTCTCAGCTTCTCCTTTTCAGCTTTTTGGTTAGCCTGTTGCTTGCCCCAGCTGTTATCTACTGCCTTGGGGAGCTGCTATGTTAAATAATTGCCTCTGATTGTTTTCAACAGACTCTTCTGGCGGGAAGGGCTGTTCACACTGCCTGAGCTCCAAGTCAGGTCAAATCAAGTCAGCCTTGCAGATAGGGTCTTCCAGGTCAAATAATAACAGTTTCCTGGATATGGGGCTTTAGAAGAATCTCCAAATCCTCCTGCCTTCTCCAGTGACTGCCAGGCTCTGATTTTCAAAGTGATTGTTTCACAGTGATTGTGTTTTCCAGGTTACTGTGGAGCTGGGGAGGGGAGAATAGGAACAAGGCAAGTTAAAATGCCATGAAGTTTGCGGTTCTTACTGAAATTCAGCAGTTTTTCTTGAATAAATGCTCTCCAATTGCTGAAAGCTTTGGTTAATTTCCAGAATTCTGATCATTTGGCCAGGGTTCTTGTTGCTTTTATGGAGGAAAAGATTTTTAGAAGTCCTTTCTCCGGCATTTTTACTGACATCACTTTGATTAAAAAAAAAAATTTAACCCAGGCTTCCCTGGTGGCGCAGTGGTTGAGAGTCCGCCTGCCGATGCAGGGGACACGGGTTCGTGCCCCGGTCCGGGAAGATCCCACATGCTGCGGAGCGGCTAGGCCCGTGAGCCATGGCCACTGAGCCTGCACGTCCGGAGCCCGTGCTCCGCAACGGGAGAGGCCACAACAGTGAGAGGCCCGCGTACTGAAAAAAAAAAAAAAAAAAATTTAACCCATAGCTGAATACCAGAAACTGAAAAAGAATTTATTACATAGGTTAATTTTTCTTAAGTATCATTCTTCCTTCCCCCTCCCTCTGTTCAGCCTCACTCCTTTCTAGTCACGGTAGCCTCTTAATTTGGTTTGTGTTCTTTCAAACTGTATTCTGTTGATTTCATTTTTAATGTATGCATACATCTGTATATAATATGTACTTTATGGGGGTTTTCTAAACATAATAATTAACAGTGAATTTGTTTTGATTTTCAACTTGACTTTTTTTCCTGTGTATCTGGGAGATCTTTCCGCTACACACTTAGAGATACATGTTTAAGTGTTTGTATGGAAATACTGTAGGTTGATAACTCTTCCATAATTGATGGACTTTCAGTTAGTTTGTAAATAGGCAAGAGAACTGGAATCAATGCTACAACTAATCTCTTTATATATGCGTCTTTATATATGAATATACCTCTAGGATAACTAATTAGAAGTAGAATTGCTTTATGTGCATTCAAGATATGGAAGCGACCTAAGTGTCCATCAAAAGATGAATGGATAAAGAAGATATATGTACAAACAATGGAATATCATTCAGCCATAAAGAAGAATGAAATTCTGCCATTTGCAACAATATGGATGGACCTGGAGTACTATGCTTAGTGAAATAAGTCAGACAAAGACAAATACTGTGTGATGTCACTTATATATGGAATCTAAAAAACAAAACAAGTGAATGGATATGACAAAACAGAAACAGATTTACAGATATAGAGAACAAACTAGTGGTTAGGAGGAGAGGAGAGGCAAGGGGAGAGGGGCAAGATAGGGGTAGAGGATTAAGAGGTATAAACTGCTTTCTGTAAAATAAATAAGCTACAAGGATATATTGTATGGCACAGGGAAATATAGTCATTATTTTATAATAATTTTAAATGGAGTTTAATCTATAAAAACATTGAAACACTATGTTGTACACCTGAAACTAATATTGTAAGTCAACTATACTTCAGTTAAAAAAATAATAAAGTATGTGCATTAAAAAAAAATCTAACAGTACTTTGAAATTGGCTTTCAAAAAGCCTAAACCAGTTTATATTCCAGCAATGGTATGTGAGAGTAATTCTTTTACCGTACCCTCCCCAGTACTAGATATGATCAATCTTATAAATTTATGAATGTCTGGGCAAAAATGATATCTTGTTGATCTTTTTAAGTTTATGTTTAAATTATGTTTGATAGGATGCACCATTGCTACCCCTGTAAGTAATCATTTTTAATCCTTTTATTTTTTCCTTTTTAGGGGATGGCATTTACATTACAGGAACGACAAATGCTTGGTCTTCAAGGACTTCTACCTCCCAAAATAGAGACACAAGATATTCAAGCCTTACGATTCCACAGAAATGTGAAAAAGTTGAATGGCCCTTTGGAAAAGTAAGAGTTGATTAGATGTTTAGTTTTTTTATTGGTGTTCTGATCAGAAAAATTGGGAGTATTATGATTATTATGGCATGAGAAATACACAGTCTCATAATTAAACTTTTGTTTTAGTCAGTTGGTTGATAATGATTGTTTCCTTCACTTATTTTCACTATTGTAAAATTTAGCAGAAATCAGTATTTTATGGTTAAAATCACAGAGCATTTCAGGTTTGAATGGAATGTTAGAAGCAGAGGCTATCACCTAATTTGCACCCATTCTATTCAATAACTTTTATTGATCACCTACTGTGTGTGTGCCATTGCTAGCCACTGAGGATATAAACTGGGTGATAGATAGGGTGGCCATGTAATATATCATCCAATCTCAGACACTTTGGGGAGTAAAAAAGAAGTAACTGAAACTCTCCCGGGCAAATTAGAATGTATGACTACCGCAGTAACTCACAGCCTGCCTTCTAGGAGCTCATCAATAGATAGCTATACTATGACTGTCATTGTATAGCACAGTGAGAAAAAGGGACCTGTAGAGTACATTCTGAAGACATGAAGAGGAGCACCACTGGAGCTTGGGGAATCACTTCCTGGAGGAAGTGGTGCCTGAGCTGAATTTGAAACAATATGTTACAAGGAGCAGGCAAAATGAGAAAGAAGGGCAGGGTATTCTGGTAGAGGGATCAGTCTGACTGTAGAACTAAAAATATTTATTGGGTTTATAAAATATAGGGGATTATTGGATATTGGTGACTAGTGAGGGTGGTTTCTTTACATTATGGGGCATATATATAGTCTCGAACTCATGTTACCATGGAGGGAAGACAAAGTCAAGTAGTGGCGTGAGAGTTACAGAAGAGGGAGGAGAGTGTTAATGGGACCTGAAGACAGGAAAATCTAACGTGTATATATGTGTGGTGGGGGGCAGGGAATGACAGAAAAGGACCCCAGAGAGTGTGCCAGCTGAGCTGCACATGGAGAGCCCGAGTAGAGGACTGTGCCTGGACAGAGGGTGTTCCAGGCAAAGGGTGTGTGATCGTATGCTGCAACTCCAAGGTCAGAGTTGTGCGTTTGAGGAAGTGAAGTAATTCAGTATGAAGATGAGGCTGGAAAGTAGTCATTGAGGTCTAGTTAACTATTTTAGGAGCTTAAGCCTATTAAACTGGCATTTGGAAGCCATTCAGGGAGAAGAGAAATGATCAGAGGTATGTTTTTAAGAGAAGAATAGGCTTGGAGCAGGGGAACAAAATTGTGAGAATGGAGACTACAACATTGTAAAACATCTGTACTCCAATGTAAAAAAAAAACTAACTTTACTATCTTTATTTTTAATTTTTTTCAACAACACCTCTGTGCTCTTTGAATCTTTGGTTACTTATTCTCTAGTTTTTAGCTTAATGGTTTGTTTACTAAACAAATAAACATAGAAGCTTTAATCCTAAATTTAAAAAATAAAATAAAATAAAGGCTGTTGCTTTGATGCCTGTAGTGTTAATAAGGTTTGAAAAAAAAAGCTTCTTGAGGTAGCCCAGGTGAGAAGTGACGGTGGCTTGGGCTGGGTGGGGATGGAGGGAGGAAATAAATATTTGAAAGATATTTCACAGATAGTCTCTGTGGGACATATTGATTTATTAGGTTGGGGTGGGGGAAGGTGGGAGAAGAAGAAATCAAGAATGGACTCTGGATGGATTCCCATTAGATCAGATGATAACAGAGGAGAAACAAATGTGGGGGAAAGACAATGAGTCTGTTTTAGACATATTTAATTCAGTGTGATTACTGGTTTTTCAGGCCAACATCTCCCTGTTTTCTAAACTTTATTCTTTAAAAGCTGTTATTTGTATATTTATATGAATTGACCATTGCCTCCTTTTGTGCTACCTATGTGCCCTGTATAGAACTTAAAATGCCTATAAGCCTCCTGGATTATAAACTCCATGAGGGAAATTCCCTGGTGGTCCAGTGGTTAGGATTCCTCGCTTCCACTGCACGGGGGCATGGGTTTGATCCCTGTCAGGGAACTAAGATCCTGCATGCTATGTGCTGTGGATAGATGGATGGATGGATGGATGGGTAAATAAATAAACAAACAAACAAACTCACTCCATGAGGACAGGGGCATTTCTTACATCCCTGGAGTTCAGAATAGTACCTGGCACATAGTATTCTGTAAATATTTGAATGAATGCCACTTTATTTTATTTCCTTATTTACGTGTCAGTCACCTTGAAGAGTAAGTCCTTGAGGGTGGGGCCTCATGGTAATTTTCGCATTTCCAGTGCCTGATACAGAGCCTGACTCACGGTAAGAGCTCAATAAATGTTACCTGCTGCTTCTGTTATTGTTCTTTTCATCATCACCATCTACCATTTAAGCACATTTTTATTTTTCTTGATTTTTAGTCCTGGGTATTATGTAATGATAATGTAGGGTTTTGTTTTCCGGGGGAGGGAGTCCTCAATTTTAGATGTTTAGATTTGACTTCAAAGGCCAAAGTCTTTAGTCTAATGCTGGCTGATGTAGACATTATTTGCTGTGCTTAATTTCAGATACATCTATATAATGGGAATACAAGAAAGAAATGAGAAGTTGTTTTACAGAATACTGCAAGATGATATCGAAAGTCTAATGCCAATTGTATATACACCAACAGTTGGTCTTGCCTGCTCCCAGTATGGACACATCTTTAGAAGACCTAGGTAAGGCTTATTTTTAAAAATATATTTGCAAATGACTATCGTGTAGAAAAAAACGTCACTTCATAGCCCCTGTTACATTTCTATTTTATGTGTTGCAGTCTTATCCAACCACATTTCCCACCTCACAAAAACTTAATTTGGACCAAAAGGGATTAATAAAAATATAACATGTCATATCTTTTATTTTGTGGAAATACTATCATTTATTCCTAACCTTCTTTAAGTATTTATGATTGTTAGAGGAAATGTGCATTTTTGTACCAAAAAAAAAAACCCCACAGTATTCTTAATTTTGGTGGCATATTCTGCAGAATAATCATAAAAGTTTTTGACAATCTGGCCAATTAAGAGATAGATTCTCATTTTTTATCAGCTTTATTTCTATTGTTTGTCCTTTTTTATGAATTTACACAAATTTTACTTTCAGATAGTTCAAGCACCTCCAAATATTTTAAGTGGAAAGGGTACTGGAATGAGCATTGGCTCAAGTCTTTGAATAAGTTACTTTATTCCTCCAAATCTGTTTATCATAAGGTAGGAATACCAGTATCTTTCAAAGAGCTGCTGAGAAGGTCAGATGAAGAAACTGATGTGACAGTTTTTTGTAAACTTATAAGCATTGTATAAATGCTATTTCTACTTAATTTGAGTTTTCTTGTCTGTTCCTCTAACCTGTAATCATTTTCCACAATCCTTATGTATTTCCCATGTCCTGCTTACATATTGATACAAATGTAGAAATTCAAACACTGTGTGATAGCATTTATCTTCAGTCTCCTCTCATCTAGTCTAGTGGCTTTCAAACTTTAATGTGCGTATGAAACATCTGTGAGGCTTACTTAAAATGTTGATCCTTGCCAACTTTCCTCTCCTTCCTATTCCCAAGATTCTGATGAAAAAGAGAAAGGTCTGGAGGTCCGGATTGTAATGAACACCGTCGGTGATGGTGTTGCAGGTATTCCCCGGAAGACACTTTGAGAACACTGTCTGTTCTGTCCTATGTGCTGCCATCAATTAATGTGTCTAAGCACTTCTGTGGTATAACCCAGCTGTTCAGCTCTTTTATAGTTTCATTTTCACTTATAATAGTATTTCCCAATCCAGATTAAAGGACAAAGGAAAACAAAAAGGTATTGATGCCTGGGCCCCAACCACAGAGATTCTGATTCAGTTAGTCTAGAGTTGGGCCCAGGTGTTGCTGTTTCATAAAATCTCCTGGTGTGATTTTGATGTGCACCCAAAGTTGAGAACTCACATGAAACATAAAGAGCTTTTGGGTGAGGGCAGATACTGTGTAACATTTGTGCAGTGGCAGTGGTTTTTTGTTTGTTTTGTTTTTTACATAGAAGATGGTCAGTAGGTCTTGGTTGTTTAAGTCCAGGCTAGTTAAATCAGAATCTCTGGGGGTAGAACCCTGGCATTTTAAAAAGCTCATCAGATGATTCTACTATGAAGCTCTGGTTGAGAAACTGTTTAAACTGATTTAAGCTGGACTAGTAATGCCAAAGTTAAGATGTCGATGAGAAGAATGGATAAGCAACAAGGTCCTACTGTATAGCACAGGGCACTATATTCAATAGCCTGTGATAAACCATAATGGAAAAGAATATGAAAAAGAATGTATATATGTATGTATAACTGAATCACTGTACTGTACAGTAGAAATTAACACAACATTGTAAATCAACTATACTTCAATAAAATAAATTTTTTAAAAAAGATATCAGTGAGAACGTTAAGAATCAGTTTGAAGGTACTGGGAGCCCATTGGCCCTCGCCTTTACTTGGCCTGTTTTCTAGAACGTATATTTCTTTTTTCTGTCTCTCTTCCTGCCTTCCTCTCTTCCTTTTTTGAAATCTGGATTATCTCAATTTGATAACAATATACAGTGTTTAAAGCAACTTTTCACTCTTTCCTGATGCTTCAAGGATGTATTTTTTATGTGAAATTACTATAGTTTTCTTCTCTCCCTTCCTGCTCCTTCAGATTTCAAATTTTCAGTTTCAGTGACTTTTAACAATAGTTTACTTAGCCTTATCGTGCTTTCCTGCATTGGTGGGTTGTCTTCCTATTGCTTTTTACTGGAGGTATATTGAGTTTATTTGAATAGGAGATGTGGATACATTTCTTCTTGGGTAAAAATGATCACATCATTTAATAATAATCTTTGTTGCAGCTACTATGTGAACAATGCAATTACAGTTTGAAGTGGTTGAAAATATTTGAAAATAAACCTGTGTGACATAGGTAAATCTGCTTGGAAATGACAGTGTCTTGATGTTTTATTAAAATATCTAAATATTCCAATTATGAACAAAAACTTAGAAAAAAACAAAAACTGTTGTGAAATGCAAAAGTGTTTTTGTTCTGTTGCAGGGGATTATTTATTTCAATCTCAGACAGAGGTCATGTTAGATCAATTGTGGATAACTGGCCAGAAAATCATGTTAAGGTACTAATAGCACAACCTTCCTTTCACAATGTTTTCTCTTTCTATGTAAGTTCCCTCTTACAAGGTAAAATTTTCAAGAACAGTTCTTTTTCATTGTTGCTCTGATTTATTTTGTACTTGCATACATGTAGATTTAGTGCTCTGAGGAAATCATGATAGTAATTATAAAATGGGTTACTGGTATAGAGTTTGCCCTGGGAAAGCAGCTGGACCTAGTAAGGTGAGCCTGGTCACTTCAGTACCACTGGTATCTCCTGCCTTCTCTATATTCCTTTACTTTTTCAGTTAATATTATTCTAGGTAAAGAAAATACATTAAAATGCCATAAAAACTTTTATTCTGGTGGGCAATGGGGAGGATTCATTATGTCTTTTTTCTTCTAAATCTAAGATAGATTTAGATCCTTAAGCAAATATAAAACTCTTAGCATTTCAAATTTAGCAAATATAAACAGCTGTCAATCTGGCTGTCTTTCATAAAACAAAAACGAATGACTTATTTAAGATCTTTTGGTAGGCTTTAGTGTTTATTACAGGCAGTAATCTTACTTGCCTTTACTGCGCGTCTTCCTCACCAAAATAATCTTTGATGAATTATCATTTGTTCTAATAACCTAAAAAAAATTTGGTCAGATAATTAAATTCATAGTATCCTCTTAAAACCTTGTAGGTGTATTTTTTATTCTAGATTTTTTTCTCCATTGCTAAGGTTTTTCTTGTTTGCCTTCAGTTATTATTTGGAGTAACATGTTATTTCTAAACTCTTTTTTTCTCTTAGGGTTAATCTTTACGAGAAGTTCCCCTCTCCCCTTTTTAGTCATTGTGAACATATTCAAGTTGATCCTCTAGTCAGAAGCATTCTACTCCTAAACCAAAGACACAGGGAAATCAAATCTAGTTAATTCTCCTCTTTACATCTAGATTCTAGAAACCCTAGAATTTTAAGTATTCTTGGCTGGTTAACTTTGAAAGTTAGTTAAGAAACAATTTTATTTTTAAAAGTGAGAGTGAAAGTATGTGAAGAGAATCTTTTTTTTGAGGTTTTTTGTTTTAACAGTAGCTTTTCTGAGATAAAATTCACATACAATGCAATTCACTGGCTTAAAATGTAAATTCAGTAATTTGTAGTATATTCACGGAGTTGTGCAGCCATCGTCATTGAGAACATTTTCATCACAGCTCCCTCATCCCCACCCTGCCGGAACAGCCCTGTACCCATTAGTGTTACTCCCCCCTCAGCCCTAGACAACCACTAATGCACTTCTCTCTCTGTAGATTTACATGTTCATGTGAATGGAATAATCTAATACGTGCTATTTTGTGATGAAGAGAATCTTTTTATGAATGTATTTCTTAAGTGCTCCATTTTGGACAACTTATAATTTATTTTACTTTATTTTATTTGTAATTAAGGCTGTTGTGGTGACTGATGGAGAGAGAATTCTGGGTCTTGGAGATCTGGGTGTCTATGGAATGGCAATTCCAGTAGGAAAACTTTGTTTGTATACAGCTTGTGCTGGAATACGGCCTGATAGATGCCTGCCTGTGTGTATTGATGTAGGAACTGATAATCCAGTGAGTAAACTCATTTTCCCCCTTTGACCCTTCTCCCATATTAAAAAAAAAAAACTGCTTTATTACATTCCTCTTTTTAAAAAAAAATTTATTTATTTATGACTGCCTTGGGTCTTCGTTGCTGCGCGCAGTCTTTCTCTAGTTGCGGCAAGCGGGGGCTACTCTTCGTTGTGGTGCACGGGCTTCTCATTGCGGTAGCTTCTCCTGTTGCGGAGCACGGGCTCTAGGCACGTGGGCTTCAGTAGTTGTGGCTCGCGGGCTCTAGAGCACAAGCTCAGTAGTTGCGGCACACGGGCTTAGTTGCTCCGCAGCATGTGGGATCTTCCCGGCCCAGGGCTCGAACCCGTGTCCCCTGCATTGGCAGGCGGATTCTTAACCACTGCACCACAAGGGAAGTCCTACATTCCTCTTTTGAAGAAATATAAGAAGAGAAAATTCTGTGATTAGATATTAGCCTTTGTCTTAAACGCCTTTTAATATTTATGCAAATAATAGTAAATTAATACTATTAAGTTTTTTGAAGAAGGGCAATAAAGTTTTAAAAATTATTAACTTCTTTATTTTACAATTTTTGTTTTATAGAATATGTTTAAACTGGTTATTATAACAGAATGCTTTTATTTTTACGTTTGTTCTGTTTTATAGGCACTCTTAAAAGATCCATTTTACATGGGTTTATATCAGAAAAGAGATCGATCACAACGTTATGATGATCTGATTGATGAGTTTATGAAGGCCATTACTGACAGGTATTTTTTAAAAGTTTGAGTATATGAAAGCATCTCTTAAAAAAAAAAAAAGGAGCCACAGTTTTGTTTTCCTTTATCTTTTGTGAAGATAGGTAGAAGGAGATTAAATTTTGGAGAACTTAGGTTCTTTCCTGCCTGATTTGATGTGCTGATGTGTGGTGATACCCTCTGCCTTGCCTTCCTGAGTTATCTGACATCTTGAGCACACTGAAATCTTGAAGTCTGCACTCACTGCTCCTAAAATACCCTCACTGTGTAGTTCTTTCAGCCCTTGGCATCCAGGCTAACTCCACCATTCCAGTGAAACTCTTGTGCAGCTTTTGTGTTTTAAATTCGCTGACCATTTGGTCTTCTTCTCTCTCCTCCTCTTTGCAGCATCTGACCAGGTTTTCCACTCCTACATCCTTGAAATTGTTTTCTCTTGACCACTAAAAGACTTTCCTAACTTGGTCTTTCTCCCACCTTTTTTCTTTCATTTGTCATCTCCACTGGTTTTTCTTCCTCTCTTATTAAATGTGGGTGAATACATAGTTCTCTTCTCATAGTCTTGTAAGCTATGACCTTTATGCACGTGACTCCTAAGTCCATGAATACCCATCTCATAGTCCCACCTCCCTGAGGCTTGCATTTCCAACAGTTAGAATCCTCCGTCTAGCCATTTAGAATCCTCCATCTAGACATTAACATGCACCCTGTCGCCAGACCTTTGATCTTGGTCTAATCTTTGACTCTTTCTCCTCCTCCATCAACCCCGTATAGTCTCACTCAATCCTCACATCCAGTTGGTACTATCCCTTAAATGCCTCAGAAATATATCTCCTCTTTTCCATTGCCACAGCCTTTCTGCAGATCCGCATCTCTTTTGGATTCTTTAAAACCTTCCTCCAACTTCTCTCCATTTCCTCTCCACCTTACCACCAGATTAGTCTTTTAAAAACATGCACTTCGTTATATCATTCTTTTGTTTGAAATCTATCAGTGGTTTCCTGTTGCCATAGGGTAAAGTCCAAACTCTTTATGATCTAGCCCTGCCCTACCTTGTAGATTACTGGTACATGGAAGATAGTAAAAAATTAACTCCTTTTCAGAATCAAAGTTGACATACCTAAAACTAAATTTTTTATATTCCCCCAAATTGCCATCTCCTCCCCTTCCCCACCTTGGACAATCAGATAGTATCTCTTAGTCATCCAGGCTGCCTTGGCATTTTAACAGCATTTCTCTCACTTCCCAGGTGGTCCTCATCGTCAGCTTCTTTTTGTTCATTCTGATGTCTCATAATTGTCCCTTTCACTTCCTGTGGCTTCTGCTTCAGATCATCTTGTCATCCTCTCATAATAGCTGCCTAGCCATTTTTCCTTCTTTCTCATCTCTCCCCAGGTTGATACATGCTGTGTATCACTGGCAGGTTTATCCTTCCTAAAGGGAGTCTCACATGAATTCTTCCCTTCTCTAGCCTTCGGTGATTCTAGATCAGATACGGAATAAAGTCCCCATTCCCTAATTTTGCATTCAACGTTCTCCGTTATCTGGCTCCAACCTACCTTAACCAACTTGTCCCTTATACTTTCATATAAACCCTGAAATATATAGCCAGACTGTTGAAAATTCAGGGTTAGCAAAATACACCTTGTTTTTCTTTCTACCGCTTTACTTTTTGTTGTTCTTTCAGGACCCAAATAAAGTCCCACCTCCTTTTCAAGCCTTCCCTTACTCCACCCCACCAAGATGATTGATATCTTTTTCTGAATGCCAGTCAACTCAAACAGCAATTATTCTTTAACCTCTTATTTAATATATACTTTCCTGTGTTGCTGTTTAACTGTGAATGTAATGAAAATTCACATATCAAATATATACTTTTTGAGACTCAGAGACAAAATCTCTTTCTTTTTAGGAATTTACTTGTGCTTACATGTGCTGGACACCCTCCTAGGCACTTGGAAATAGTTTATGCAGACTAATTTCCCATAGGTCCATCATAGTGCTACATTCATTTTAAGAACCCCATACATGTTTCTGAATGAGTAATAGATTTTTCTGCATTTTGAGTTCTAGTCTTTCACAGAGTCTGAAAATTGCCAGGTGGCCTTAAACGAACTAACTTTGTACATTATTTTAAAATGTGATCATAAGGACTATTAGACAGGAAAGCTGTTTAAAAGTGGTATTTTCAACACAACTATTATGGGCTTTGCTGTTTTTAGATATGGACAGAACACACTTATTCAGTTTGAAGACTTTGGAAATCATAACGCATTCAGGTTCTTGAGAAAATATCGAGAAAAATACTGTACCTTCAATGATGATATTCAAGGTAAAGCAAAAGAAAACCTTAGGTTTGTGATTCCTACGTAAAATTTTGTTTAATGTGCCTACTTTTTACTTCACAATGTTTTACTTGTCTTACAGGGACAGCTGCAGTTGCTCTAGCCGGTCTGCTTGCAGCCCAAAAAGTCATTGGTAAACCGATCTCAGAACACAGAATCTTATTTCTTGGAGCAGGAGAGGTAAAGTTCCTGTAAGCTTTTAGGATTGAAAACCAACACTCTCCTTTAGAATTGGAAAATGGGGTATAATGAACTTATAATTTTGTTGAGATAGAGGGTACAAACTCAAGATCAGTGTTGTGAATAGGTCATTCAAAATGTTTGGAAAGAATATCACAAAGAATCAAGCTTTGTGTGCTTTGTAAGGGAAGAATAGACCCAGTATTCCTCATAACATAATTCTCATAAATAAGGTAATTTAGTATTGCATCATACTCTAGTCCTTGATTTTTAAAATTTATGTTTTGTTGCACAGGCTGCTCTTGGAATTGCAAATCTTATAGTTATGGCTATGGTGGAAAATGGCCTCTCAGAAGAAGAGGCACAAAAGAAAATTTGGATGGTTGACAAATTTGGTTTATTATTTAAGGTAAGGTATTTAAAATTTGGAGAAGCAAAAGAATGTTGTTATAGTGATATGTTTAGTTTTTTTTCATATTCAAATCATAATCTCTGTGTTGGCACCAGACTTATTCTTTCTTGCTTTATCCTCTGACTCTTGACCCGTCTAAAACCTAGTGGTTTTTCATAGGAACTCAGAAGTTTCTAATTAAATCATTAGCAGGACATCTGATATTTGAGCAGAAATTCTTTAACCCTTTGGAGATCATAATGTCCTCTAGCAATCTCATGGAAATCTAAGGACCTTTTCCCCAGAAAAAGGCACACATTCCTAAGGTCAATTGATGGATAATAAAGAGTTTTATCCCAGATCAACTTGGTATCCTTTGGACCTACCTGCCTTCCTATCATTGGTTGCCATTTTTAGTAGCTTAAGAAATGCCTTATATCTTATACTGTGTAACACATTGAAATGTAGGTAGACTGTCTCATAGTTGAACTTATCCAGTACACAATGCTGTTGTATTTTTGCCATATATATTGATATAGAGGTTACTTGTCATCTACACCTTTGGGCAAGCTTATGTCAGTGTACTTTGCTCCAGTTCTGAAATCTTTTCTTAATTAGTACCAGTATTCTATTGGTACAAAAAATGAAATGAAAAATTAAAGGATGTGAATGAAAAATCTTGAATGCTTAAATTATAAATAATTTTTTAAGTATTTTAAAATGTACCAGACATTGTGATAAGACTTTACAGGTATTATCTCATTTAATCTTTTTTTAAAAAATCTCATTTGATCTTATCAAAAATTCAGTGAAATTTTACAAAATGAGGGAAAGAGGTTTAAAAAGGTCAGCTCACTTTTCCAAGATCATCACCTTATAAGTGATGGAGGTAGGATTCACACCCAGGTAACCTGACTGTGAATCTTATGCTCTTAATCATTCAACTGTGCCGCCTCCCAAAGCTGTAACTTCCATATTTGCTTGTATGTAAGATGCAAGGTTTACAAGACATTGTACTTGGAAGGCTATTGGGGGGTGTATCTGTTTTTACTAGTACACAATTATGTTGGTGTTTCTTTTTGTGATGTTCGTTTTCATAAATGTTTTGTGATTCTTTGTCATATTTGTTGTGAGTCAAGATTAGAATGAATACAAGTGAGAAACCCTGTGCATCTGCAAGTTCAGGGTATATTTTTCTTTTAAGATGAGTTTTAGGCTTCGTATCTCTCCTGAGGACCCAAAACACTGCCCTCCTTTTTGAGACTTTGAGAGTTTCCTGTTGAAGCTCTCATGGAAGAGCTGTGGTCTTCCTGGGAGCAGGCATGTGAAACCACTGTTCTGAGAACTTGGATCTGTTGAGGCTGTATTTCACTCGTTTAATTACTTCCCAACCAAGTGATGATGGTGTGCTACTTTTCCCAGCCCCTGCTGGTCTTTACCTGGGGTTATTCAGGAGTTCTGATGAAAAAAGTCACCTTTGTATGGGAGGTCTTCTCTTTTAACAAAATAAGGATTTCTCAGCCTGGTTGGTTTTTGCATTCCACATGTTTTTGTCTGCTTTACATTGTTGAGAAATTCTTCATTGTTCTAGTGTGTCAGTGGTATATCTCCTGCCCTTGTGACACTACTAAGGAGTTAATTTTTATAGTTTTTGACCTGGAATTTGGTGAGGAAAGCATGTTCCTTCATTCAGCTATCTTGAACCAAAATTCCCCTTTCCTCTTGTTTCTGAACTTTTGGTAGTGTAAGTCCATGATGTCTATCTGAAATTCTGAAATCCTAAAAACTCTGAAATCCCTGAGTTTTTCTTGAAATTCATTTGGTCATAAATCTGACAGACCTGAACTTACCTACTAACTTTGGTAGCAAGACCAAAGAGGGTATTTCTAATCTTCACCTTTTGTACTTGGTGTGACTGTTCATAAGTTCTGTTCAGTTGTGGAGTGCCCATTGCGAGGGTATTTGTGATATATTATCATAAGACAGTTCTAAAATATGAAATTCTGAATTTTAAAACACAGCTAGCCCAGATAAGGGATTGTGGGCCTTTGTGCCCTATTGGATTTAGGAGGACTTCACAGAGTAAATGAGTTTCTGAGAGGGATTAGTAAGTTTCTGGTTATAATGGAATTTGATTTGTGTTTTATATTTGGGTTTATGAGCAATATGAAGATAGAATTGGGAGATATGGGTTAAAAAGAAAGGTACATGAAAATGAAAAGATATTCTTATTGTAGAAACAATATGTGACTTATAATGATGTCTTTTCAATTAATCCTTAATAAGCCATTACTAAAAAACTGTATTTTATCTAAAAATTCAGGGGCGGAAAGCTACAATAGACAGTCATCAGGAACCATTTGCTCACTTAGCCCCAGAGAGCGTACCTGATACTTTTGAAGATGCAGTAAATATACTTAAGCCTTCAGCTATAATTGGTAAGTAAAGTTGTTGTCAAGTCATTCTGTTACTTACCTGTGTAATGCCAGTCATAACTTCCATGCAGGATTACTCAAAATGAAATGACAGATTTTACCTAGCTTTCAGCATATATAATGTTTTTTGTGATAGCTTTTTTTAAATTGAAGTATATCTGATGTGCAATATCATATAAGTGACAGGTGTGAATGTAGTGATTCACAATTTTTAAAGGTTATACTCTATTTATGGTTATTATAAAATATTGGCTATGTTCCCTGTGTTGTATGTGGTAGCTTTTAGGTACAGTGTGTAAAGTTTTGTTAATGGATGTTGCTTGTACTTTTAACTTCTAGAAGCTGTGTGATTGATCATGCTTTGCTTTTAGAGTTGGTATGACTGGTGGGCTCAAAACCTGAAAAAGACCAAGGTTATTTGACAGACCAAGAAAATCGTATGCAGAGTCAAAGATTTTCATTGGCAACAAAGCTGTAAGCCTTTGGTATGTTTTAAGAGTCAGGCGTTGCATAGCTGACATCAGACTATGCAACATGGCATTAAGTTCAGAGCAGAAAATGTAAAAGTCTTGTAAAAGAGTGACTATTTCATTTCCTATATAGTTGTAAGATTTGAATCTATAATTTTTCTTGTAATTTTGCCAATTTCTTGGAGGAGCCCTGTGGAATGTTAAATAGTAAACTTACTGTTTTAAGTCTCAAACAGTCTTTATGGTTAGGAAAAGGATGCCTGTATTAGCTTCTTCACTGATTAGAACTCATAATTTTTTAGAGTGAGAAGTTATCTTAAAGATTGCAAGTGTGTCTCTCTCAAAACTCAGTATGGAAACCTAAGAATCTGTCCATTGACTCAGTCCCTGGAGGGTCAAGGAAACAAAAAGAAAAAAATGTTTAATTCTTTTAGAACTCATGGTTTCCTAAGACTATGTCCACATACCTCCACATGGGGAAACACTGAGTAGAAGTTCCTTTCTTACATGAGAAAAACAAGCACAGAGATGTTAAGCAACTTGCCCAAGATTTGTGAATATTTCATATAGCCAGTAGTGACCAAGCAAGCACTAAAACTTTGGTCTCCAGATCAGTATTTTTCTCTAATACATATCAGTTTACGAAATGGAATTTAAAATTTCTTTGACTATTGAATGTAAGTCTTATTGGATGAACTGTGTAAGCACTCAGCCGAGGCCTTGCTTGGTCATCCCCAGATTCCCACCATGGGCTACGTATTCTTCCTTCATGCTGTGCTCCTGTGCACTGCATGCTTAGCACCTGTTACAGGTTTTCTGATTGTCTGTTTACTCTGTTGTTTTTTCTCTCAACTATAAGCTGCCTGCATTATGCTCATTTTTATATCCTAATGGCCTAATACAGTGTCTGAGACATTGCAGGGGCTTACTAAAAGGTCATTAAACTGAACTCTATCAAGAAAGTGGATTGCTTTAGTCAAGAAGATCTTTTATCACTTCTGAACTCCTATTATTTTATAATGAACACCAGAGTTTAACAAGTTAACATTTGAGGTGCAAGTTTTTAATTAAAACAATTTTTTAAATTGTGGGAAAATACACATAACATAAAATTTGCCATAACCATTTATAAGTGTACAGTGAGGCAGTGTTAAGTGCATTCACATTGTTGTGCAACCAACCTCCAGAACTCTTTTTACCTTGTAAAACTGAAGCTCTGTGCACCTGAAACTATCACAACATTGTTAATCAGCTATACTCCAATACAAAATAAAAGTTAAAGGGAATAAAAAAAGCTGAAGCTCTATGCCTGTTAGACCAGTGGTCCCCAACCTTTTTAGCACTAGGAACCGGTTTCATGGAAGATAATTTTTCCACAGACCAGGGAGGGGGGATGGTTTTGGGATGATTCAAGCGTATTACATTTATTGTGCACTTTATTTCTATTATATTACATTGTAATATATAATGAAATAATTATACAGCTCACCATAATGCTGACAGGAGGCAAAGCTCAGGTGGTAATGCGAGCAGTGGGGAACAGCTGTAAATGCAGATGAAGCTTCGCTCCGCTTACCTCCTGATGTGCGGCCCGGTTCCTAACAGGCCACAGACTGGTACCAGTCCGTGGCCCTGGGGTTGGGGACCTCTGTGTTAGACAACAACTACGTGATGGAGGTAGTCTTACACTCTTTTTTTATTGCCCACAATTTACTATATCTGGGGTAGACAATAAATATTTAAGTGAAAATTTTTAACATTTTATTGTTTCTCTTTTCAGATTTAAGATTGGAATTATCTCAGCAATGCAAAATCTTATCTTTGTAATGGGATAAGCACAGGTCTTATCTTTACCTGTGCTTTTGTTGTGTTAAACCTATTATAGAAATGCTATTGATGAGAAGGCTATGTTTTACCTGTAATGAAGTTCCTTTTTTCTCCCCCCCTTATTTTATTACAGGAGTTGCAGGAGCTGGCCGACTTTTCACTCCTGGTGTAATCAAAGCCATGGCTGATATCAATGAAAGGCCTATAATATTTGCATTAAGTAATCCTACAGCACAAGCTGAGTGCACAGCTGAAGAAGCATATACACTTACAGAGGTATTTATAATAGTATGAGTTGGTTATGTCTATTATTTTCCCTCTATTAGCCTATTAGTTATACATTCTTGAATAATTCTTTTTATGGTTGCTCTAGAGATTACAGCATGTATCCATGGATCATCAAATTCTGATGTAAATTATTGCTTGTATCAATTCTGGAAAGCAGTTACTTTATATATCCATTTTTAACACCCTCAGGCCTTTTGTGCTATTGTTGTGCATTTTAATTCTCTCTATATTTTAAATCTCCAAAGACATTCTTTATGTTTTAAACAAAAATTATTCATTTAGCTTTACCTACATTTTAATATTTTCTATTGCCATTGTGTCCTTCATGCATACCTGTGCTTCTATCTAGGATTATTTCTTCTACCAGAAGAACTTACTTTAAGTGTGGGTCTGATGAATTCTTTTGATAATTTATTTTGCCTTCATTTTGAAGGATATAGTTTCACTCTGCATAGAAGTCAGAGTTGGTGGATACTTTATTTCAGAACTTTCAATGTATCATTCTTTTGTTTTCTGACTTCTGTTTTCTTTTTGATAGACCATTTTGTCTTCCGTTTTAAGTAGTTTTTCTACTGTGGACTTAGGTGTGGTTTTCTTTGTATTTATTCCACCTGAGCACTGTAGAGCTCCTGAATCTGTGGCTTAATGTCTTTTTGGACACATTCTGTCTCTTCTCTTGTAGGACTCCAGTTATGTGAATGTTAAGACTTTTTCACCATATCTAATATGTCTCTTACACTATTTTCTATGTATACCATCCTGTTTGTTCTCTGTGTTTCAATCCTGTGATTTTCTTTGGACTTATCTTCCAGTTTGCATATTCTCTTTTCAGCTGTGCTAAATCTGTTGTTAGGTTCTTAATTTTATTGTATTTTTCACTTGTGGAATTTTATTTCATTCTTTCCATAATTCATTAATTTAGCGTCACAGACTTAAAATCACGTATTATAGAAATAATCAATTTATAAATACTACTTTCTTGCCCTCACATGTCATGAAATAATTGTTTTTACCCTCTTCACATGTATCTTCACCATCATAGGGCCACTCTTTTGAGTCATGTGACAGCTCTCTGGAACAAATTTTTACTTTCATCTAACTTGTTTAAAATTTAGCTCTTTTGAATTCTTTGACACTGCCACTGGGTTATATCCCAGTTAAAAGTATCTGCTTATATACCATTAGGACAGTTCTTTTTCCCCTACTGTTCTGTAGAAATATATTTGTAATCTCCACAATGTAATCACTTTCTGTATTGTTCTTGCAAGTGATCTTTCAGTGACTCTAGGAAGTGGTTTTTTTCTTTTAAGTTGATTACAATGTTGTGTTAGTTTCAGGTATATAGCAAAGTGATTCGGTTATATACTTTTTCATTTTTTTGTATTTGTTTCCATTATAGGTTATTACAAGATGTTAAATATAGTTCCCTGTGCTATACAGTAAATCTTTGTTGTTTTGGAAGTGATTTTTAAAGCCTTGTTTACAATGATATATAGGAGTAGTAATTGTTAGGTCATACCCTTGAGAAAAATTAATAAATCTTATAAATGTTTTTGTCTCTATTAAAAGTATTTTATTATGGAAAATTTCAAGCATATACAAAAGTAGAAAGAATGGTATAATTAACTCCCACGTACAAATACCCTGCTTCAAAAGTGATCAACTTATTGCCAATCTTGTTTCTTCTACATCCTACTCACCTTAAATTTTGCAGCCAGTCTCAGACATATCATTTTATTATAAATATTAGAGTATATCTCTCAAAAGTTAAGGATTCTTTTAAAAATATAATCACAGTATTATCACACCTCACAATTTTAACAATACTTTTTAAATACTTATTTGATTCTTTTGTATAGATTTCAGTTCTCTGCTAAAATTTTGTCTTGTCATTTAATTTCTTGAATATATGAATCATAATTAAGGTTAATGTCTGATAGTAATAAATATCTCACTCTCTGTGAGTCCATTTCTATTATCTGTCTTTCTTCTTGGTTATCCAGTTCTTGTCTTTTTGTAAACCTAGTTTTACTTCTGTCTTTCGCTTCCTTATTGAGTGCTAGGTAGTGTGGATGAAGAATAGTAGCAATAATTTGAGGCTCGGAATGAAGTTACCTTCCTCCATAGGAGCTTTGCCTTTCCTTTTGGAGGCTGTTAGTCTGGGGCAGCTCCATATAATTCAGCAGGATGTAGTCCATGGGAGGCCTCCTCTGTTTCCACAGTTTACGTTTTCTCTTGGGTATGAATCAAAAACCCTGGGGCATTTATCAGCACCCCTCACCCCTAGTGGTCTCTGAAGTATACTCTTTCTCTCTCTGTCATCATGAGACTCCTGATAACTTCAGTGCTCAGGCACTCAGCCACAGATTTTCCTTTTGAAATCACTCACCTGAAGGAGGAAAGCTTCAAATGCTGGGCCCGAATTCCTTGCTTTCTTCTTTTTCTGAATCTTGACTGTCTCCACCTCCAAGCTCTCCCTATCTTGGTAGCACTCCCACTTCCTTAAGACATACGTTTAATATATTTTATCCAGTTTTTCTCATTGTTACCAGAGGGAGAATTGGTGTGAATCAACCTAGAAGACTATTGCCAAAGTAGAACTCTCAGAACTTTCTGAACTTAATATTCATGCTCTTGACATATTTAGCATTGTTTTTTTTCTCATTGTTACAAATTTTATTTTGACACATATATTCTCTCAAAATTCCTTTTGATTCTATATTGCCACTTCGTGTTAGTCAAAATAAATTCGCTTGACTAGTGGCTTCCAACATTTATAATAATTACTGAAACTTCTAATAATTATTGAAATCTTTTCTTTTGAACTCATCCACAAAGTCAGCATACAGATATATTAAAAAAAAAAATCAGTCTCTTTAGTATACTGTCTTACTTCTATGCCAAAGAATGGTATTACTATTAGCTTGATTGCTCATCCTCTTCACCTGTCTTTACTACTTAAAACTAATGGTTATTGCCCTCCAAATTAAATCTTAGTCTTACACAAAGACTAGTTGATAAATATACTCCATGTATTGTGGGTCTTGGCATTTCCAAAATATAAAAAATTTAAATGTTTTGGGCAGTAGTAGTACATCAGCAGAAGACTGTTCAAACATTTAAGAATTTTATTTTTTGAATAAATGTTATTGTAATAGATGTACACCGTTTGAATGAATAAAAATTCCTCAAGGAAACCAGTTTGATATACTGTATCAGTTCTAAGATGCAAATTTTCTCACAATTTTTATAACTTTGAAATTGTGTTATCTCTTAAAAATGGTAAAAAAGCATTGTGTCATAGTTTAATTTTACATAATTTTTTTCTTAGTGTTACATAAAATAATGGCATAAATGTATGTATTTGTAGTTACTGCTTAAATTTTAAGTGTCCTTTTGTTTTCGGTGGAGGGATGTCTCAGTGCTAATCTAACACCCTCTGCTGCTTAGGGAGAAAAATACGTTTAAAAAAAAGTGTTTTCATATTTTAATGGCCAGTTGCTCAAAGAACAAAGAATAGGCTAACCTGGACTTCAGAATGAGAATACTGTTACCATTAAGGTCTTGCCACATTTAAGCTATAGGTTGATTATGAAAGAAGAAGAATTTTTTTTAAAAAGATGGCCTGTTGTGACCACCTAGAGGGGTGGATTAGGGAGGGAGACACAAGAGGGGGAGGATATGGGGATATATGTATACATACGTATAGCTGATTCACTTTGTTATACAGCAGAAACTAATACAACATTGTAAAGCAATTATACTCCAATAAAGATGTTAAAAAAAAATGGCCTGGAGAAGATGAACTGCTGTTGAAATCTTGCCATTCTAGAGAAGATGCCCAAGATCTTTCTAAATCTCCAAATTTACTGATATCATGAGGACATAACATTTTCCCCATAAAGAGCTATATTGTATAATCTACTTTATAAATCTATTAAAATTAATGGTGGCACAAAAATAATCTATATTATTATATACGTTGTGGTAACTTGTATGGCATTAACCGTGATCTTCAAAGAAACAAAATTTTTGTCACAAATAAAGCTAGGCTTAGAACAGGTAGAGAATGGTAATAACTATGTAGAAAATTCTATAGCTTTCTGGAGTTGTAGGTCCAAGACACTCACCTGGGCCCACCACTGGCACAGTTGACTTGCTTCTACACATAAACCTGAGATCATTTTGAAATTGAAAGTATGTCTTATAAAAGTAATAATTACTACACATGGTAGATCTTCAGGTTGTCCAAAGGGTCAAATTCTTGAGTGCTAAATCCACTAATGCCAAGGGTCTACTATATTTCAAAGAATAATCACTCTTGCTATAATACACATCTGTAGATGTAGGGAAAAGACAAAGAATTATCTAAACACTTAAAAAAAACACTCTGTCAGATATTTAGGTGTCATGTCATTTTGTGCATTTTGTGGAGATAGTTCAGCTTTCTGTGAATCACCTTTTAACTTCATCTAAGTAGCTGTTTAAACATGACTTCCTTTAGTTATACCTCAAGTATTCCAAGATAAGTTATCCTGTTTGAAAACTATTGTTTTCTTGCCTTTTTTTTTTTTTTTTTGGTCAGGTAGGGGTGCGACAGATGGAATTTGTGGGGGAAAATTATATATAAAGGATTTATAAATTAACCTTCAGGTACTTTTCAATTCCATGGGCACCAAATTCTCTTAGAAATACTGAAGGTGCTAGTAAAATGTATTATATGCTACTATAGAGCACAGTACTAAAATTGATGGATACAACAAATTTGGAGACTTTTCTTTAACAAGACAACATGCCATGTTTTTCTGGGGTGACTGTGGTTATACCATATGCCTCTTCTATAAACTGCCTATCTAGGGAGCATTGTAGCATAATAGAAAACCATGGGTTTTAGAGTTATAAAAATCTGGATTTAAATTTAACTGCTACAGTTGTGATGTGTGACTTTTTTACAAAGTACTTGGAAATATTTAAGCCTTTGCTTTCTGAGATTTTTTAAAAATATATATATATTAGTGAAATGGAGATGATAATCTCATAAGCCTTCTATGTGGGCTAAATTAACTGAGTTAACACATATAAAGCACCTGGTTCAGAGCCAGAAACAGCAGATGTACAGTAAATGGTAGCAGTTTAATTTTTGATGTTTTCCCCTCATTCACAGATGTTTATAGCAGTCTTTATTTTTTTATTTCTATTTTTTTATTTTTATTTTTTGCGGTACGCGGGCCTCTCACTGCTGTGGCCTCTCCCGTTGCGGAGCACAGGCTCCGGACGCGCAGGCTCAGTGGCCATGGCTCACGGGCCCAGCCGCTCCACGGCACGTGGGATCTTCCCGGACCGGGGCACGAACCCGTGTCCCCTGCATCGGCAGGCGGACTCTCAGCCACTGCGCCACCAGGGAAGCCCTATAGCAGTCTTTATTATTAGGGATGATATTTTCTTGCTGTCTACATTTTTTAAGTTTTAAAGGAAATAGAAGTGTCAGGTTTTAAAGAATTTATTAATGGACTTTTTCAACTTTGAATGCTTGCTATGCATAAAACAAACCTTATTCTAATAAGGATTTGAATGAGAGGATATGTTATATAGTAAATTATGCCTGTTTTGCAAGTAGTATATTGGTCTACTGCAGGGTTTAATTTTGTTTTAATTCACCTCAATTTTCTAGTCCACATAAAGTAACAAAATTGAGGTTATTTCATTTCTCAACAGGGAAGGTGTCTGTTTGCCAGTGGCAGTCCATTTGAGCCAGTGAAACTCAGTGATGGGCAAGTCTTTACACCAGGTCAAGGAAACAATGTATATATTTTTCCAGGTAAATGCCACCATTATTTATGTTATAGAGTAATCATTAATAATTACATTAAAATTCCTTATGAAATTCTTTAGAATTTAAGATTTAAAAAACAATGATATTTACAGGATTTTGCTATGAATGTACAGGAAAACTCAAGGAATTCAGCAAATCCAACTTGCTCTATTTCCCCTGAAAATTTATTTATTCATACCGTTCATTAAATTTGTTTTTATTATAGAAATAAAGTAGTACATAGTTCATAAAAATGCAAAAGGAACAGAATGTTAAAAAATTATTTAACCTCTTTATCTCCCCTTGGTACCTCCTTATCATACTTATCAGCTATACCCACTGTGGTTTCCTTTGAGTTTTTCTGATGGTTACCATCATGACTGGCACACTTATCTCCCTTATCTTGATTCTTCCAACTCTAGACTGTATGTGTGAACTTCCAACTGTGAAATCTAAATAATAGTCCACACATAATACCTAATACCTCCTAATACCTTGCTTTCTCTCTCTACCTCTCAATTTCTATTACTACTTTTAGCTTTCCTAGTAGTTACCTTTATCTCTATATAATAAACTTAAAGAGCTTTTGTAAGCAACTTAAGACAGTTTTTATTAGCTTGCCACAGTGAAAAATGAAAAAAAAAATCTGGTATTTAGCTTTCTTATCTCTTCTTATTTTATCTCTCAACTATGGTTGGTGATATTTCTACATTGCAGAGAAATTTTTGAAACTTACATTGTGTTCTGTTGTTTTCCATGTTTTGTCTCTGATTGATTCTGAAATTACATGATTATATGTTATTCATGTCTAAACAAGAGTGTGGTTTGATACATACAGTAGAACCTGCAATTCTAGATCAACAAAAATTTTGACACTCAAAGTCTTTTAAGTGTCAAGTATAATGAATCCTCCTCTAATTTCTTGCCAGCTTTCTTCATTTCATCCTGATCCTGCTCCACAGCACATCATTTCTGTGGTGGTTCTCTCTTGCCCATGTACACTATTCCTCTTTGTGTTGGTCTCATTTTTCTGGAATACATCTTTGAATAAGTTTTTTTTATGAAGCATGGATGAAAACTGAGTTTTTATGTATCTGAAAATGTCTTTATTTTGTTCTCTGGCTTGATGGTTTGGTTGGGTAGAGATTTGTAGATTCAAAGTCATTTTTGTCAGACCTTTGGAAACATTTCTCCATTCACTTTCAGTGGCCAGGGTTGCTGATGAGAAATCTGGTGTCAGTGAGATTCTCATTCCATTATACCTACTAGCTTTGTCTCCCTAAAAATGTTTCAGTGTTTTCTTTATCTTTAGATTTCTGAAATATTAGTGGGATGCATCCAGGTTTGGGCTTTATTTCCATCTATCATGCATGTCTGCAGGTGGGCCAATTCACTATATTTTCTTTTCCAAAGGATTTTTTGTTCTGTTTTTTCCCCCCCTCATTCCTTTCCTTTCATTATTTCTGTTTTTCCCTTATGGAACTTGTGTTAGACCATGGTCAAATCCCTCTGTTGCCCTAACTTGTAACTTTTATTCATATTTTCACCTCTTACCTTTTTTGTTCTATAATATGGGGGATTTCTGTGGTGTTTGTTCATTTATCTGTATCTGTTTGGTTTCTTTTTTCCTTTTTTTTAGCACTTCTAAGTGTATGTTTTGTATGTTTTGTCTTTATTCTTTTTATTATGGAAAATTTCAAACATATACAAAAGTAAAGGGAAGAATCAAATCCCATGTTCCATTCTCCCACTTTTGGGCAGTTATCAATTTGTAATTTAATCTATACTCCCACCCACTCCGCCTTCACTGGGTTATTTTAAAGCAAATCAGAGACATCATATAATTTCATTAATAAGTACTTCAGTATGTGTCACTAAAAAAATAATTTTTAAAAAATTAAACATAACCATAATAGTGGTATCACACCAAAGGAAATAAACAATAATTGCTTAATATCATATCATCAACTCAGTAGGTTCAGATATTATTTTTTACTCTCAATACCTTTTCTTGTCATAGAATAACTTTTTAATAGCCACTTTTTTTAAGCTTGCAGCATCCTTTCAGATCTCTCCTGAGAGATATTAAGATTCTTTTAAATATTTCTTCCTTTGTGCTGTTTATTTTCCAGAAGTTTCTGGTAATCCTTAATTTATTCATTTTAATGAAAGAATTATATGGAGTAAAATAGTGATTTGGCATGAATTTCCTTTGTACTTGTGTCTTTCTCCTTGTGGGCCTCTCCCTGAATAACTGACAGCAGGCTCTAAGATTTTAGGACAGATTTATAGCACACATAGGGTGGCATCAAGGAAGCACGTTATTATAACTGCTGTTAAAATAAAGATTTTGGGCCTGTGAATATCCTAGTGCACTTTCCTCCTTTTTCTAGTGCACATTCCTCATTTTCCCCCCAGCAGAGTGGTTGTGTAGAGTTCCACTCTGCTTGTCTCTTGAGATCCAGCATCTGTAACAGAAACTCTGCCATTACTGATGATCCCCTTATAGAACTTGATAATGTTCAAAATCAGTCTGTTCCATCCAACAATATTTCTCTGGCATAAAGACCATGAAAAGAATACTTCTCTGCTGATTTTAACAAAGCCATTTTTAATATCGTATTTGACTAACAGAATTTGGCAGTTGATTACTTTTATATAACATTTCAATGTTCTAACTTTATTAACAGTTATTAGGACTATAAATATAGACAAAAGAATGACTTGGTAGCAGAGGTTGAAATGGGCTTAAAAACAGGATTGGCCAAAAGAATGATCAAAAAGCAGTTAAAAACTCAAGGCTTTGGAAATGTTTGAATTACCTACTCCAGCAATTATACCTGGATGAACAACACAATTAAAACCTAAAAGGGCCAGAGCCTTCCTAATCAGGAAGAAATGACTGAGAGGTAAAGCTGTGCTTTTCATGGAGAGAGGTCAAGAGTTGGAGTCTGGCACCTGTAAAGGATGGGATGCTAGTGAGCCACCTCCCACTTTGGGCTGAAACCTTAAAGGACTGTACCTTGGAGTGTGGGTATAGTTTGCACTTGAGGTGATCTAGAAAACCTCAAGCCTTTGTTTTGGCCTACCAGTGTCCACAAGTGCCTGGCAGAAGCAAGCAGAAGTCTTCTCTGGTACAAGATAACACTATCCTATTCCTCAAGGTACTTTTACAAATAAATTTTCAAATACAACCCTAGTTAAGAAATAAAAAGATAATGAAGCACATAAAGAGACAAGCCAACACAAGCCAAAAGTAGCAGATACAACAAAAAGAAAACTCTGGAACTCTAAATATCGGACAAGTGCTATGAAACAAATACGCTTATTATGTTTATGGGATAAAAGCCAAGCTTGAAAAATTCAGCCAAGTAACACTAAATTCTACAATTGAAAAATACAATAAATTAAGAACTCAGTGAATGAGGCTTATAACAGATTAGACCAAAGGAAATTAATAAACTGGAAGACAGGCCAGAAGAAATGATCCAGAGACCAAAAAAAGGGGAAAATATAGAAAAACAGATATATACCGTTAATTGATATACATTTAATTGAGGTCCCAGAAGAAGATGAGAGTAGGTGAAGCAGAGGCAATATTTACAGGCCTCATGGCTGAGAACTGACAGATGACATCACTACACAATATTCAGGAAGCTCAGTGAAATCCACATGGGACAAGTAAAAAGAAATCTACATCCAGTAACATCCTTGTGAGGCTTCAGAAAACAACAACAAAGAGAAGACTGTGAATTCAGCCAGAGCAAAAAGATTTCCTTCAAAGGAATAATTGTCAGGCCAGCTGACTTCTCAACAGCAACAAGATGCCAAAAGACAGTGGAGTGACCTGTGTGAGTGGCTTCTACAAAATACTTGTGAAGCTAGAGCTCATTACACAGTGAAAAGCCCCTTCAAGGATTAAAACAAAATGAAGATATTCTCAGAAGAGGAAGAAAAGAGGATTCGCCATCTGCGGACATGTAAGAAAGGAAAGTAAATTCTAAAGAGTATTCCTTAGGCAAACCACAAGTAATCACAGTTAGAAGCTCAGAGATGTAGGAAAGAATGAAGAGCAAAGAAAGTTGTGAATATTTGAGTTAAACAAAAGGAACGTTTTATGTGTAGGGCAAAACAATAATGACATGTGGGATTTTGAAAGCTATAGAGACAAAATTAAAAGGCACAATAATAATAGTTTATCGGTTACATAGAGTTAAACTGTTAGGAGAAACTTCCATTGTCTGGCAGGAGGGCAAACTAAAAATTAATATGAAACTTTGATCAGAATGCATGTTATAAATTTTAAGATAACCACTAGAAGAACTTCCAAACTATGATAAGAGAATATTAGGGGAGGAAATGAAATGATTTTTTTTTTAATCCAAAAGGCAAGAAAGAATAGGAAAGGGAATATGGAATAGACAAATGTAAGAAGACAATAGATTTTGCCCCTAACATTTAATTAACTACATTTAATTAAACATAGATGGAACGAATACTCAATTTGAAAAAAAATTATCTAGCGGCTGGATTAAAATGAAGCTATTAACCACCATGATCCTCTTCCCATCCCTGAGTAACTGAGTTACCATACTTCCCCACTCTGGCCAAAGACTGCTGGGATACTCTTTGAATAGTGTGAAACCCTAAATAGAGTTTGCTATATTCATGCTCATAGCAATCAATTTTTTAAGTTCCTAACTCTTACATATGAGAAACACTCAAAGAAAGGGATTTTAAGGAAAATCCCTTATATGAACAGTTTATTTCATAAAAGAAACTAAATAGACAAACAGGAAAAAACAGATTATGTGGGGGAAATGGAATGTTAAAAAAAAAACTATCAATATCCTCATGGAGACAAATATTCCAGACACAAGACAGAATTTTATTTTTAAAAAACTAGAAAACAAAAATGAGCTCTGGAAAATGAAAAGTTTGGTAGAAGGATTATAAGAAAAAGTTGAAGAAGTCATCTGGAAATAGAGCAAAGATCAGAGGATGGAAAATAAAGAAAGAAAATTAGAGGACTAGTCCAGGAGGTACAATATCAGAAAGTAGAAATTTCAGGGAGAGAGAACAGAAAAGTGGAGGGAAGGAAATTATCAAAGACTTCATGAACGTTTCCCCAAATTGCAAGAGCCAAATTTCCAGATAGGAAGGGCCCACATACCAAGTGCCAAATATGGTGGGCGAAAGTAATGCACCTCAAGGCACACATTGTGAAATTACAGAACATGAGGTACAAAAAAAGATCCTACATACTTCCAGAGATGCAACAAAAAGATAATTGTTGAAAAAGGATCTGGAGTCAAATTGGCACCAGACTTCTCACCAACAATGCTGGAAGCCGTGAGGTATTGAAATAATGCCTTACAATTCTGAAGGAAAATTATTTCCAAACTAGAATTTTAAATCCAGACAAACTGTCAAATGAAGTGGAAGGTAGTAAAAACGTGGTGGGTGTGTGTGTGTGTGTGTGTGTGTGTGTGTATGTGTGTGTGTTGGGGTGCTGGAGGGTGCTCTTCAAAAATGCAAGATTTCCAGAAATGTATCTCCTGTGCACTGTTTTTCAGGAAACTACTGGAGGATATATCCTACTCAAAAAGGGGAATAACAAAAATACTAGGAAGAAGTGAGATTTAGGAAATGGACTCAACTTAGAAGCAAAGGGAATCCGCATGAAGATGAAGAGAGTTTCCAGGATGATAGCTCCATATCTGGAATGGAGAGCAACCAAGCCAGATTGGAGTTTCAGCAGAGATTTATTCTCGAGGATGAAATTAGAGAAATGTGAAATAGCTGAAATTACTAGATGATTTAGACAACTAAATGAATAAGTGTCTCAGCCTGAAATAATTTTAAGTACCGAAAAATCAAAGGAAAAAGCAGGACAATAACCTTAGGGAAAACAAAAAGGCAGAAGAGGAAAAGTTGGGATATAATGTTAATACACGGCTCAGCTGTGAAGAGCACTTATGAAGTCATAATAATATAAACACTGAACACTGATTCAACCGAAATTATGCTCTAACTATATTGGTAAGAGGGCTGGAAATGTGCAAGAAAGCTAAATACTTAATTCCAACAGGAAGGATTCGGTGATCTCCAAAACTAAAAGTCAATCAGAAGAATTAGAAGCAAGCTGTGAGAGAGAGAAATACTAAAATAATCAGCTAAGAAAATTAAAAGTAGTTACTTCTGTAGAGCAAGAAAGGGAGGATTAGAGATGGACTGGAAATTGATTTTAAGTCAGTATCAACATTTTTTTTAAAAATATTTATGTATTTTTGGCTGCGTTGGGTCTTAGTTGCGTCGGGTCTTAGGTGCAGCGCACGGGCTCTTGTGGCGCATGGCTTTCTCTCTAGTTGTGGCGTGTGGGCTCAGTAGTTGCGGTGCGTGGGCCTAGTTGCCCCGCAGAATGTGGGATCTTAGTTCCCCAACCAGGGATCGAACCCCCATCCCCTGCATTGGAAGGTGGATTCTTAACCACTGGACCACCAGTGAAGTCCCGGGAATTTATGATTTTGTAACAACTGCTGATGAGTTGTATGCATTTGTAATTTTGATAAATGTGAAAACTAAATTGAGAAAAGCCATTTGATATTTCTAAAATTATTTCTTCTAATAAGTAAGAATTATAACAGTTAAAGATCACTTAATTTTTAGTGCTCAGATTTCTGTTTTCTCTTGACTGCTTCATTTTTTGAAGGGGCTGTTTGGGGTAGGGGTGGGTTAGCATTAATTTGCTTTAAATCTAGGAATTTATTTGGCTACTTTCATAATTGGAAGTGACCTTACTAAGTACACTATTTTAAATGTATTCCAGGTGTGGCTTTAGCTGTTATTCTCTGTAACACCCGGCATATTAGTGACCATGTTTTCCTAGAAGCTGCAAAGGTAAATGTTTTAAATATTGTTTGGTTATTTTATAAAGGATGAATTGTAAAGCTGAATGGATCTTAAAAACAGAGAGAGAATGGGTTAAATCTGCCTTATGAGTGGAAAGGAAGTTACTCATCCGTTGCTTTTTTGATTTACCTTCTACTTTTGCATAAAATTAATTTATCATTTTTCCAGTGTTGGATTGTAAGCTATGAATATTTTCATAAATACTGTACCTGTATTATACATATCTGAAAGTAACATAATTGTGACAGCATAGATAAAATGTCTTTAAATCTGATTTTTTAAAAAGTCTTTAAATCTGGTTATTTCTTTACTGTTCAGTGGTAAACGGTTTTAATTTCTGCAGTGGTTTAAGTGTATTCCTGCTAGAAATAAGGAAAACATGTTACCTGTATTATTCTCTGCTCCCCCAACCCTTTCCCCATTTTATTAGTCCTTATTATTCTGTTATTTAAGCAAACAAAAGTGAAATTTTTTTTTTTTTCTCTTCAGGCTCTGACAAGTCAATTGACGGATAAAGAGCTAGCTCAGGGGAGACTTTACCCGCCACTTGCTAATATTCAGGAAGTTTCTATTAACATTGCTATTAAAGTAAGTAATAATTTATACCTCTTCACATAAATTTTAATGGTGTTTTCTTCATGCAAGTAACACAAGTTCATTAGAGAAAAATCAGAAACATTTAGAGGGCGCAAAGAAGAAATTTTAGGTTGCTCATATTCTTGCTACAGAATATAACTCGCATTTGTTGCCTTCTATTGTTTTTTCTTCCCAAACACATAATAAAAATGCACACACGTGCAGTCACCTGTGCCTGTTTTTAAAATTGGTTTCTCACTGCAGTTTTTTCCACTTAATATATTGTAAGCCTTTCCCCAGGTAAATCAGTAATAATTCTCAAGATCATGGAATTCTCTTTGTTATATCATAGTTTGCTTAACCATTTCTCTATTTTGGGGGACATTTAAGCATCTTTCGTTTTGTTAGAAATATTGTAGTGAACATCCTTAGATAAGTCTTTATGTGCATTTGTGATCGTTTTTTCTTAAGATAAATTTCTAATCCTAAGAACAAAAGGATTAACATGCTAAGGCCTCTGATAAACATTGCCAAATGATTCTTGAGAAAAAAAGTATTGATTTACATTGCCCCTGTTAGATATGAGTGTATCTGTTTTCCCATACCTCTGCCAATATTATTTTTTTTAATTTTGCATATAATTTTTATTTAAAACACTTATTTTATTAAATTTAATAATTTTTTTGTTTTTATTGAACAATAGTACTTCCATATTTGTCTTCTACTTTATAACACTGTGCTCTTAAAATATTACGGGTAATGTTCCTTCTGTTTTGTGTGGTGCAGGTATTTTCCCATTTGTCATTTATTTTAACTTGTTTGACATGCCATTTTCACAAGGTATTTTAATGGAATGATCTATTTTATGGATTGTTTCCTCACCTCCTATGAATGTTAGTGCTCTCTCCCACTCCAAAATCATAAATATCTACCTGCATTTTCTAATAACTTAAAACTTTTAATCCCTCTGAGATTTTAGTGTGTGATGTGAGACAGAGAAACATTTTTTCCTGAATAGTTAACCAGTTGCCCCAGCACCAACTGATTGGGAATGTTCCTTTTGTTAACATAAAAACCTTGATTTCTTTACTAAGAGTCTGTTCCAGACCATATTTGCCTATTATTAGGCACTGTTTTAATTTAATAATGTGTACTATTTGATACTACATATTATACATGCTAAAACCATCGTTACGGTTTTTCAGTATTTTCTTGTCTGTTCTGCACTGTTTATTCTTTTGGATGAATTTTTGTATCGGTTTTTTGAATTTAAAGAAAACCCTGCAAACTGTGTATGAAACTATGTCATATTTATAAATTAAGTTGGTGAAATTGAGTCTTTCTGTATTGACTCTTCCTTATTCAATCTCTCTCTCCACTTTTTAAGGTTTTTTCCTTCTTTTTTAAGTTTTTCAATATAATTTTGTTGTTTTCTTCATCTAAATGTGGCATGTCTCCTGTTATTTTCCTAGATATTCAGAAATTTTGTTATCCTTTAAAATAACGTTTTTTCTTTCCACGTATATGTCCTCACTGGTCATTTCTAATATATAGGGAAGGTATTAATATTTATGAATTCATTTGATAACAGGTTTCTTTGTTGAACAATCCTAATTCTTTTCATAGTTTCTCAGTTAATTCTTTTGGAATTGTTGAGTTGTGAATCATCTGCAAATAAGTTTTTTTTTTTAATGTATAGTTCATTTTTCCCTATCTTACTAAATTAGTTGCTACTTAAAATCAGTTTTAAACAATTGGGTTGATAAGTGCATCCTTGTATTTTAATAAGGATTGAAATAAGTATTTTTAAAATATTTTTGAAGAAGTAGGCTTCTATTTGTGCTATTTACTAAGATTTTCTTAAATATCAGGATTAGATGTGGA
Organism: Physeter macrocephalus; assembly: GCF_002837175.3. Classification (NCBI taxonomy): domain Eukaryota; kingdom Metazoa; phylum Chordata; class Mammalia; order Artiodactyla; family Physeteridae; genus Physeter; species Physeter macrocephalus. The sequence continues at coordinate 64,850,607 of NC_041232.1, forward strand.
ATTTATCAACCACACTTTCAACTTGTATACTGATGATCATAAGATTTTACCCCTTTGACTAATACTGTTATTGTTACATTATATTAATACTCATAAACTAAGCAAAGATTGGGAATTGGTAAAGGATGATATGTTTAGGAAATAACCAATTCAGTTGATCGTGGAATCTAAGGTATAGATAGGAAAAAGGCATTAGATAAGATTTGAAGTTATTTTAAGATCAGCTTGTACAGATACACAAATGCCAGACTAAGGAACCAGAATACCTTACTATTGTAAAACAACTGAAGAATTTAGAGCCCAGAATTAGGATGAATAGAGTTCATCTTGAGAATTACAGAATATTACACGTGGGACAGATTTTGGGAGGTATCAGTTGGTTAGATTACTGGTGTGTCCGCATGAAAGGTAGTACATGGGGAAGTAGAAGGAGATCTGTGCTGGGGTTGGTATAGGAGCAGAGCCCCCAGGATCGCCTCTCTTCCCCCTCCTCCGGTGTCCTAAGGCTTTCCTTTTTAGGAGCCAAGGGATCAGGTGAGCAGACAGTGCTGTGTACCTGTCCCCCAGCGCTACCCACAGCCACTGGGCAGCCCCGTACAGTCACCGGTCACCTGCTGCATGCCTACTTGATCAAGGAGGACTCCCTCCGATCTCAGGCCTTGCCCCCAGTCTTCTCTGTGGGTACTAATATGTTTCCTACAATAGACTAGACAATACAGTTGACCCTTGAACAATGCGGAAGTTAATGGCCGATCCTCTGCGCAGTCGAAAATCTACATATAGCTTTACTGTTGGCCCTCAGTTTTCCGAGGTTCCGCATCCACAGATTCAACCAACTGGGGATCACGTAGTACATATTTAGTGAAAGAAATTCACATATAAGTGGACCTGCACAGTTCAAACCCGTGTTGTTCAAGGGAATTCTGTCTCAAAATATAGTAAGGTTGAACTCCTAAGACCAAGGACTATCTTTAATAACCATCATTTTTCTTTAAATTTTTCTTTTAGAAAACTGAAAAAAACTCTAATAGTAGTCACCATTTGGAATGGGAATTAGAGGAGGAGAAAGACATAATTATTTGATTTTTTGTTGTTGTTTACCATGTATCACTGCATTCTTTTAAAGTTAAAATTAAACTGTAACTTGAGAACTTAACTAGGTGACAGGCACCATGCTACCCTGTGAGGAAGCTCTTCATACTACCCCATCTTACATCAAAACAGAGAGTCAGAGGCTTTATCTTCACCACCAGTCATTGTGTGTGGCTTGCCACAAAGATCAGAAATTCATTCAAGCCAGTTTAGGTGGGAAGTAATCTAGCTTAACTGTTTAGGGTCTGGGACCTAGAATCAGAATGCTTCGGGTTTGAAACAACAGTTATCACTTTAAATAGCTTGGGCAAGTTACTTAAACTCCTCAAACTTTGGTGTTCTCATGTATAAAATGAGAATAATAATAGTACTTGTCTCCTAGGGTTCTTGGGAGGATTAAATGAGATACCCACGTAAAGCACATAGAACATGCCTGGCACTCAGTGATGGTGGTGGTGAGTTGCCATGTATAGGTTCTAGCCCTAACTTTACTTGACCTTATAGTTCTAGTGTCCAACACCTGATTTACAATAATTTCTATGTCTTTTAATTCAAATTCTAGAGGAAAAACATCTGGCTCACTTTGGGTTAGATTTTCACCCTAGTCCAGTCAGCTATGACTAGGAAGTAGAGTCTCCTACACATGGTCTCAGCAGGGTGGTGGGGAGGGACACAGGTGGGGCAGGCTACCAAGTAGGTCTGCTGGACCAACACACGGTAGAGCTTAAAATTATTGAAGTATTAAGGAAATGCCAATAATAGTTCGGGGGGGGACTTTAAAGTCACTTTAAAACATATTGAACTTATGGTGAGACTGCAGATGTTTTTATCTTTTAATAGTTTGTGAATGTCTTGAAGTGAGTCAAAGTAATGTTATTTTTTATTATGAAAAAAATGCCATTCTTCCAAATTCATTACTTTGTTTTAATAATACTTTTTCTCTTAAATGGGTTAATACTCAGAGTCTACACAGTAATCTTTTGTATTTTTCAGGTTACAGAATATCTGTATGCTAATAAAATGGCTTTCCGATACCCGGAACCTGAGGACAAGGCCAAATACATTCGAGAAAGAATATGGCGAAGTGAATACGATTCCCTGTTGCCGGATGTGTACGATTGGCCAGAGCCTGCGTCACGCCCTCCGCCAACAACGGAATAGAAGCACACCACTGATAAACACTTTCCATGCTTCAGGGACCCCTTTCTTCAGACAAAAAGAGAGGACGTTCTTAAATTTATGGTTTTTTCTGTGTTTTATTCTCCCCTACCACTTTGCTTATTTTTTCCCATGAATCTCCACTTCTGTACAGGATGGACCTGTTGACTACATTGTTAATGCCCACCTGCACCCTGAAATCAGATGACCGTAATGCTCTCATTCTGATTTGTAGCTCATACCACATCAGAGATATTAAAAATTACTTGTGAATGTCTTCACTTGTGCTCCTGTTCACTCTTGCCAGAGTATTTGCTATTTACTATTATAGCTAATCATCTTCTCTCACCCAGTTCTTTTAGGGCTACTAAAATAGAAATTTACTTCTGTGGATATGAGTACAGAATTTTGGGAAGAAGCCAAATTTAACCAAATTCTAAGGACAAATTGACAGTATCTAAAAATGTCCTTTTATTTCTGCTTCATTTTACCTTCATGCTCTGAAATTCCTTTTCAGTAGATAGATCAGGAAAAATCTACCCTATTATGTATTTTCTGGGACTAAACTGAGGCTTAACTATAACGTGGGAGAAATGGGAAGCACTGCTGCCTTTAGACAAATAAACTAGTCATTGTTTTCAACAGTGTATAAAAATCTCAGTGTAACTTTTTAAAATAAATATCTTAAATTTACTTGCTTCAATTTTGCTGTTTTATTGCCCAATGAGAAATTTAGGTTTGCTTATTATGAAAAATACATATTTTCATTTTCTTCTAGATGATTCTAAAGAAGGGGGTATAGGATACCTGATGCATAGATTATGATTTTTAACAGCGTGTGACCTAACAGATTAGCCATATGTTTCACATCTAAATGAGTCATATTTAGACTCATCTATGAGTCTATACCCTTATTCCAGTAGTGATACTCTTTATTATTTGAGATAATTTTGGAATGTTCATATGATACATTCCTTTAACTATCATTAGTAGTGACAACTCCTTTTCCATTGAAGATGGATTTAATTGTTTGAAACCACCAAAATTAACTTAGAGCTAAGTGGGAATGAATAAAGTAGGTGTTCAGACCAGTAAATGTCATTTTTAATCCCAGTAAAATGGGTAATAAACTGGCTAGTGAGACCAGTTTTCTTATGTGGCTTACACATTGGAGAGTTCCTAAAGAACAATCCCAAACATTTTGAGAAGTAGTATTGCTATATATGAGCCTAACATAGTTTGCTTTGGGGGAACAAACAAAACTTAAATACCCATTCTAGAATGTTAACTACAAAAAATTATTCATAGCTACATATCAGTGTGCACATTATTTGATATTTCCCTCCACAGTCCTTGATATGTTAGATGTGATATTCTGTAGGGAGATAAAAAGGCTTCATTTTTATATTCCTGTCTCCTTTGTACCTATAGGTAGAGATTGATTCACAATAATTTTGAATATAATTCATTGCTTTTAAGAATGCTCGAAATAGCATTGCCATTTGGAGTATGGGAGAATGCAGTTGGTTAAATCCACTTAACAGATGAGTAAAGTCAGAGGTATGTTATATCATCAATCTGTTTTGTAAAAAAAGCAGTCAGGTCACAATTTGTTTTTTTCAATTAAGGATGAAAGGTTTATGTTTTTCACATTACCTTTGTCAAAACAAAGTCATCCACAAAAATATTTTCTGTGAAATCTTGATTTTAGTTTAACATTACAAGTAAAATAATTACAGCCCTGTTTTTCACCTAATGCTTATTGAAGACAGGAAAATGTAGAATTAAAATAATTTTACTAAGATGTTTGCTTATTAAATATGCCTAATACGGTATACATGGAAATTAAAATATTTTAAGGAAAAAACAAGGCCAAATGGCATACAGCCTGCTTACTTAAATAAGACAGAAATCATATTTATACTTTAGAAGCTACTTATTATGTGTTACTTACCAACCAGTATTTTAAGAAGTAACAATTTTTTGGATATAAATTAAAATGTTTTAGTATATAAGCTAAGAATACAGGCAGGAACTAACTATCAGCATGGTGGGAAGGGAGGTGGCATAATGACAGCAAATTGGAAAAGAAATGGACCTTCTATGGAAACTTTTACCTAGCGAAAAGGTAATTGATTTGAAAAATAGCAATGGACAGTCATTTGTATTCTTTTGAAAAAAGAAGAAATTCTGTAGATTAGTCTGTCAAATTATTTAGTGGGAAAAGTGAGAATACGTATTTTTCTAATCTGAGACCACCACCTGTACTGTGAAATAAACTGGATAACTAATGAGGGTAAGGTTTATTGACTATAATGGGAAAAGTGTTAAAGATTTTGGTTAAAACTTTCTTAAGGGATGGATTCTTAACCAGGAAGTTGCCACCAAGTCACTGTGAAGCTTTAAAATGCAGATGCCTCTGCCCCCTCCTTTAAGGCCCCCTGGACCACCTGGAGCAGGGCTGTGGCAGGTGTAGTTTCAGTAGGTCCCCAGGTGATTCTGATGTACACACTTCCCCTCCCCTCCCAATCACTGTCTTAAAGTGGATGTCCAAATCATGTGGAGAGCTAACTAATTCCTCCTGCTGATGCGGTGGGTCTGGGGTGGGGCCTGAGATTCTGCATTTCTGACAAGCTCCCAGGTGATGCCCTTGCTGCTGATATAGAGAACACACTGAGTGGCACTGCTCCGGAGTACTGAGTGTGGTGTGCGTTTAAGTTCAGTGCTCAGATAGTATATACTTTCTATGAAAAAGAAAACTGAAATTCTATTCTTTCATCTATTTTTTGTTATGTATAACTTACACAGGATGTTCATAAGAACAAAAATACAGAACTTTTAAACAGCTTATTCTGAAAATATGTAAATGGAACATTGTTCAATTCTAAATTAGATTTTAAATATACTTGTTAAGGAAAACCTAGCAACTAGTTTTCATTTGTAAAAGATTATCAAGTGGATATTTGTTCTCTATTATTATTTGTCTTATGATATGACTTACCCTATCCTTTGTCTTTTCTTTCTCTAAATTGTCAGCCTCTGGAGAAATGAGATTCTACATTCTCCTTTGATCAGGAGTTGCTAATGAATTAAGACCAAAGCATAATAATTATCAAGGGGTATGGAGCATTATTTACTCTCAGATAACTGAGAAAGCCCAAAGGGGAGAGTAGAGGAGTGGGAGAAGTCTTGCCTTAGAAAAAATACTTCATCCAAATGCTACTGTTCCTTTTCCCAAATCCATTCAGTATCCCTCAAAAATAACCTCTTCAAACTTTGAACAGCTCCAAGGTTGAATTCACCAAAATGGAATCAGCTCTGTTGCGTGTACATACTTGAGAACATTAATATAAAGCTCAAAGCTCTCTACTGGGATTCCATTTAAAGGGACTGTCCTAAAGAATGAAGTAACACCAATATCGTATTTCCTCTCGACAGGTGCAGGTACATTGCTGACTTTATAGAAAATGGCAGAGAGATTCATTATCTACTTTGGCTCTCAACTGATTTATGATTTGTACTTGCATGTACATCTAGATGTTAAAATGAAATAAATCCTCCACAGACAAGCTAAATAAAGTAACATACTTAATATTGAAAATATTCAAAACAATTTTACCACAGAAAACTTACCTCTCATCTGAAGTCAAGATGTTTTAATGTAAGTGGACAAAAAGCTCAATGCTTTGTTCCAAATTTTATAAATTAATCTGGGCCTAATTAGGACAGGACTCTTACTGCATAATTCCCTTAATCCTTGCCAGCAGTTTCTCAAATAAACCAGTGATTAGATTTTAAAACAATAATTATTTTCGTTACTTGGATATGGAAAATAGTGCCTCGCAAAGAGAAAAAGTCAGGGTCTGGAAATGTGTACATAGTTCAGTGACGTAAAACACACAAATTCAGTCAAATGACTGGGATGCTTTGTATATTTCTGTAACAGCTTTTTGCCAGTAAACTGACTCTGATATGGCTGTTTAATCAATCTTGTTTTTCCCAAATAAAAACTTATTTTCCACTTTGCTCTTTGGGAAATTACCCCTACATTCAGCACACTTTTAAAAGTTTTAAGACGAAGGGGAAATTTATGGGTATATACTCCCCAATTTTCAGTATGTCCTTTTATGTTCTAGGAAAACTGTTCCCCTTTATTTTCCTAATTTTAAGTGTACGTTCTAGCAAATCATTGATTCCTACATAGTCACTGAATTATCACCAACACGTTAGGTATGTTCAGTTAGCAAATGATGATAAACTAAATTTTATGGATAGCACCTACTCTGCCGGGCATTGTTCTAAGCATCTTACATGCATCAGCGTATTTAATCCTCACAACCACCTTCTGTCACTGTGCCTCTTTTACAGAGAAGGATACAGATGCTCAGATAGGTTAAAAGATTTGCCCAAGTTCTCTGCTGGTGAGAGGCCGAGCTGTGTGTCACCTCAGCCCTTCCCAGGGAAGAAGGGCCTCTGTGACCGGCGATTTTATCTGGATCTTAAATACCTTATCTTCAAGAATTGTTATTTCAGATGAAAATTGTTCACCTATTATGATATTAGTCTTAGGTCCTTTTTAACGTGTTTTACCAGTTCTTGTGATTTTTACTTTTTCCCATTTATAATTCAAATACAACATAAACCTATTTAATTTGTTAGTCTTAAGCATTTTAAGTACTGGATGTAAACAAAAGATTTGGTTTTGAATTTGATAAATTACACCAAAAATTCCAGCTCACTAACATCTTTTGATTTGCTTATCTTCACAAAACTACCAACTGCTATCACTCTGTGCAAATCAGTTTCCTTTGTATCTTGACATCTGCCAATGTCGATATGAATTGGAATTGTAAGATATATTTTTAATTATGTCTATTGTATTACATCCATATCTATAACTTGTCGATATGAATTGGAATTGTAAGATATATTTTTAATTATGTCTATTGTATTACATCCATATCTATAACTTCTTCCACTAAAAGGTCATAACAGAAAGTAGTAATATAAAAATGTATGTGTGGAATAAGGAATTTCTGAGATCTATTTTAGCCAAATATTTGACAAAGTAAGATTTCTGCCTAATGTTTTATTATACTTTGCCTAATGACCTTTAACTGAAATTAAAACCATATTTTGCGATTAATATTGTGTTTCCTTTGATAACATCCCAAGCATTCATTATTGACTTGAAGGAAGCCACACGTCGTAGCAAAAGTCATTGCTTACCCTTTCTCACCTTTGTAGTTAAGATAAAGAGATGGAATAAGCCGTCTTCTGGTAATAGCTTATGGGAATACCGGTTTAAGGGGAATGCCCTGTGTAGAGTGTATTTTACCAGGTTGACTTACTCCAGATGGTTCCAGGAGTGAGTCTAAAAACTTCCTAATGGTGTGAACTGTTTTCTTCTCATTTGTTATAAATTTCTTCTCATAAATTCTACTGAGATGTGTGTATTTTCTTTTTTTAAATTGAAGTATAGTTGATTTACAATGTTGTGTTAGGGGTAGAGCACAATGATTCCGTTTTTATATACACACATATTCTTTTGCAGATTCTTTTCCCTTATAGGATATTACAAGATATTGAATATAGTTCCCTATGCTATACAGTAGGTCCTTGTTGGTTATCTCTTTTAAATATAGTAGTGTGTATCTGTTCATCCAAAACTTCGAGATGTCTGTATTTTCTTAATAAAATTTTCATATGCATCAGAAATGTATGACCTTGTTTTTAAAGGCTGCTGTATATAGGGCACTCCTAAAACTTGGTTATTATTTTAAACCTTAAAACACATGCACACTCCAGAATACTTGATATCTTGGGACTACGCTGTTAGACTGAAATTCACTGTGTCCTGCTCCCCATTTTTTCATTTCCTTCTGTTTGGTTCCCTACTCCCTTTCTCTCCTTATTTTGTTTAATCAGAGGAGTAAAGGAATGAGTTCTCTCCTCTTCCCCCTACCACATACAGATTCTAAGACCCTAACGTTAGAATACTAAAGCAGGAAAACTGTATGTTGATTTTGTGATAAAGGGGGAAATGGTATCATAGCTCATACTTACTGAGTACTTCCTCCAAGCCAGGCACTGTTCTAAGTACCTGATACCCATTTACTCATTTAAACGTCACAACAACCTTATGAGGTGTTAGGTACTGATATTTTCCCCATCTTACAGATGTAAGGTCTGAGGCGCAGAACTCTTAGGGTCACATAGCTACTTAAAACGGCAAAGCCACTATTCAGAGCTCTTGCGTCCTGTTTTGACAAAACTCTGATCCTGTTTAAACTAGATTCTCCACGTCCTCTGAGCACAGGCAGAGCAGCACAACACGGCTGTACAGCATCCCAGTCGTGCTCAGTCAAAATCACTAATTTCAGGACACCCTCAATGCTCCTGGCACTTGCCCATCCAGTGACTGATACCTTCCCTGCTGTCAGATTCCCTGACATCCTCCCACATCCTTGCTCTCAAGACAGCTTTGCTTCCTATTTCACAGACAAATAAGACCATCAGAAGAGAATGTCCTCAAGCTCCCCTTCTCCCCATCTCCCCAGGAACCTTGAGAAAGTGAAAAGCAGCAGCTCCTAACTTCCAGGAGCTGGCCTGATACTAGGAACTCACAGCTAGGCCTCGGCCGGTGCTCTCCTGTTGAATGGAAACCATCTCACATCAGACAAGAACATCGACATCAGACAAGGCCACTCTGGCCACAATGGATCAAGACCAAAACAAGGCTACTCTACCATCACATCTACACACGGACAACCCTGAGCATCGTCCAAACCACAGAAATAACCTCCCTCGCGCCCTCCCCCCGGCCCCCGCATCCTGGCTAATATGCTTGACTACAATACCAATTACAGGTTTAGCCTCACTCTAGTCTGCATTCCCTATAGAAAAGGTTTATTGAGATAATCAGTCATAGGTGTGTCCCTGCTTCCTGACAGCACCCAATCCAGAGTGAACCCCGGCTTCCGTGGGCCCTCTGCAAAACTACCCAACGAAACCCCGAATCCTGTAATAGGTGCTTCCTAACACACTCATACTGACACCCCAGAGTTCCCCATGTGTGCGCTCTCCCTGGCTGCAGTGAGTGATAAACCCAACTTGGTCACAGTTACAGCTGTGCTCCTGGTGCTTTTTGGCTGGAGGGCAGTGGCAACCTGCATCTGCACCCACGTGCTTAGGAATGGGCCACACTCCTGTCAGCCAGGACCAGCCCCCCACTTGGGCATGAGGTACCATCTCCTCTCACCTGCTTAAGGGCCTTGCTCATCAATTCTCCCCTCTCTGCATCATCCATTTTCCCTCTGTTGGATCACTGTCATGCGGACTGGGGCCGGAGGACTCTCGACCCTTCTTCCCCTCCAGCTATTGCCCCAAGTCACTATTCTTTAAATCAAAACCCTTCAATACATCCTCTATACTTCCTGACTTCCATTCTTCTCCTTCCACTTGCTCTTGAACCTCTCCAATCAGGCCTTCATAGCCAGCATCCACAGAAAACTACACACTGCCAAATTCAAAGGTCACACTTTTTTTTTTTTTTTTTTTTTTTTTTGCGGTACGCGGGCCTCTCACTGCTGTGGCCTCTCCAGTTGCGGAGCACAGGCTCCGGATGTGCAGGCTCAGCGGCCATGGCTCACGGGCCCAGCCGCTCCGCGGCACGTGGGATCTTCCCGGACCGGGGCACAAACCCGTGTCCCCTGCATCGGCAGGCGGGCTCTCAACCACTGCGCCACCAGGGAAGCCCAAAGGTCACACTTTTATTTTAATTTTACTAGATCCGTAAGCATCATTTGTCACAGTTGATCACTCCCTCCTTTTCATTGTTATTATTTTTTAATATAGATATAATTTCAAACTTATAGAAATGTTGCAAGAACAATGCAAAGAACTCCCAAGCGCCTTTACCGAGATTCACCAATTGTTTATATTTTGCTCTATTAGTTTCGTCATTCTCTCTTTCTCTCACTATATAAATATTTATTTGAATGATTTAAGAATAAATTGCAGATGTGATGCTCCTTTACTCCTAAGTACTTCTGTGTGCATTTCCTAAGACCAAAGGTATTCTCTCACATAATCACAGAATAGGATTCTTTACGTATAGTATCATGTCATCTGCAGTGACAGTTTTACTTCTTTTCCAATTTGTATTCCTTTTATTTCTTTTTCTTCTCTGATTGCCATGGCTAGGACTTCCAAAACTATGTTGAATAATAGTGGTGACAGTGGACATCTTTGTCTTGTTCCTGATCTTAGAGGAAATGCTTTCAGTTTTTCACCATTGAGAATGATGTTTTCTGTGGGTTTATCTCTGCGCTTCCTGGACTTGGGTGGCTATTTCCTTTCCCATGTTAGGGAAGTTTTCGACTATAATCTCTTCAAAGATTTTCTTGGGTCCTTTCTCTCTCTCTTCTCCTTCTGGGACCCCTGTAATGCGAATGTTGTTGCACTTAATATTGTCCCAGAGGTCTCTTAGGCTGTCTTTCTTTTCATTCTTTTTTCGTTCTTCTGCCTCAGTTATTCTGCTATAGATTCCTTCTAATGTATTTTTAATTTCAGTTATTGTATTGTTCATCTCTGTTTGTTTGTTCTTTAATTCTTCT
>NC_041232.1:64862065-64910116 GCF_002837175.3 Physeter macrocephalus
TCTCATTGTGGCTTCTCCTTTGTCTTTGGATGTGGGGTATCTTTTTTGGTGAGTTCTAGTGTCTTCCTGTCGATGATTGTTCAGCAGTTAGTTGTGATTTCGATGCTCTCTCAAGAGGGAGTGAGAGCATGTCCTTCTACTCTGCCATCTTGAACCAATCTCCCTGTAGCTAAGTTTTTTAAGAGAGCTTTGAATTTCTTTTATTTTATATTTTGATTTTATGACTAGAACAAACGAGCTGTGAAAAGTTATGAGATGATCAGGGAAATTTGAACAGTGACTGTATATTTGATGATGTTAAGGAAATATTGTCTTTGTATGATAATGATATTATGGTTGCATTTGTTAAAGTCCTTATCTTTATATACTGAACTGTCCACCATCATTATACAGAGATGAGATTTTTAAAAAAAGAAAAGATCCTTTAATGCTTTTAGAAGTGTTTATGGAAAAAATGATACTGTGCCTCAAAATGAAAATAATCCAGGGCTTTTTGTTGCCTTTGGAGGGGCAGGGGTTCTAGGTGAAATAAACTGGACCAGGTGCTACTAACTGTTGAAGCTGAGTGACGATTACACAAAATGGTTCATTAAACATTTTCTCAACTTTTGTGTATGTTAAAAATTTCCCATAATGTAAAGTTTTAAAAATGAACAAAAAGCACTATCCAGTATTCTCTAAAGCTATAAGAACCTCTGAGGAGTTGTAAGAAACCTTGATTGGGGTATGGGTGGTGGGTGGCAGGAACCAGCCAGGAACCTCTGGAGTGGGCAGATCTATGGAGGGTACCGCTGTGGGGAAGCCCTAGCTGAGTTGTGATAGAGACCTAGCTGTAGAATGTGTCTTCCTGAGCACTTCTTAGCTAGGCAAGTGTCAGAATAAATAACGTTCAAGGTCCAGTTTTTAATACTTTGCTAAACCAGTCCCCACACAAACAAATCCACCTTATTTTTCCATTTGCAGAACACTAATCCAACTCTCGGCCATCGTACAAGAACCAGTTCAAGTCTGTTTCTTTTTGGGGGGGTGGGGGGCACCCAGAGCAGCTTGTGGGACCCCTCGGCAGTGAAAGCGCAGGGTTCTAAGCACTGGACTGCCAGGGTTTTCCCTAACCCTTTCTTAACGAGTGATCTCCCTATTTCTATCGTCTTATCACTCCTTTTGGCTTCTCTTTTGTTCCCTCATATTGTTAGTGGCTTCCTGATACCTCTTTTCCCAACCTCAGTGTATGCTCCTAAAACCAGGGGCCATGACATACTTAAAAAACTCTCTCAGCATCAAAAATAATACTATCCACAAAGTCGGAGCTCAATTAACACTTGAATAAATAAAAGCTTTGAAGAGGCCCAAAAGTAAATGATCTAATGGTTTATTGAGCAAAGCAGTCGGGGTCGGGGGGAGGATGGGATCTTGATCCCTCTATCCAGGTAGTTTTAAAAACCTCACATCCACAGCACTTCTATTCCTGTTATGAAGCTGTTGGATACTTTGACCACTTTGAGCATGTGAGCAAATACCAGTGCATCTAGCACTGCATAGGAGCATGAAATTTTAAAATTATTATTATTATTTTTGCCTGTGTTGGGTCTTCGTTGCGGTGTGCAGGCTTCTCCTTGTGGTGGCTTCTCTTGTTGAAGAGCACAGGCTCTAGGTGCACGGGCTTCAGTAGCTGTGGCACGTGGGCTCAGCAGTTGTGTCTCGTAGGCTCTAGAGTGCAGGCTCAGTAGTTGTGGCATACGGGCTTAGTTGCTCTTCAGCATGTGGGATCCTCCCGGACCAGGTCTCGAACCCGTGTTCCCTGCATTGGCAGGGGGAAATCTTAACCACTGCGCCACCAGGGAAGTCCCAAGCCTGAAAACTTGAAAATTGGGATTTAAATCAATGATTGTTTTCCCCGTGGTTTGTAGTCACTACACGCAGTTTAGGCCCCGGCTCTAAACTCGCGCGTCCAGCAGGCTATGCTGTGCGTTCACTAAGTGAACACACCTGCGACGCTCGTGCGTGCACAGCACAGGCCGCTTCAGATTTTCAGCAAACATTCCCACAGCACAGGCAGCTTCAGATTTTCAGCAAACATTCCGCTGTATCCCTGGAATAGCAAAGTGAAATGGAGCGGAGACTCAGGATCTATAGTAACGCTGTTACGAACTCTGATTCTAAGGCAGCGCAAGCTTACACTTTCAGATTTAGTGATTAAGATAGAACGATTCATCCGCACGAAAGAACAGACTTTACACAAAGATATGCCAGAGCAAAGCATCTGGGAGAACACTCTTGTTTGAAAACATTACACGGAAAACAAAAAGCTGAACAGTAGACGTTTTTCACCTTGGGGGCTCTGGTCCTCACGCGTTACCGCCACCATCGAGCCCAGCGCGCTGGTGCGGGCGAGTGAAGGAGAGGGAGTCCCACTGCAGGACAGAGCGAATGCCCAGGGCCGCTGCCCGGCCTCCAGGTGCCGTTGAGCTCCGGCGGGAACCACCGAGCGCGGACCTCCGGCGCCTCCTAGAGCGGCCTCACGCGGGCACGGCCGGCGGCGCACTTCCGCCCGCGCGCGTCGTGTCCCCGTGGACGGCTGGGCCTCACTGCGGGCCTGCGCCTCCCTCGGCTCTTGCCGCGGGTCTCGGGGAGTGGGTGAGTGGGGCAGGGCGCGCTGGAGGGGGGCGGGCCAGGGTCTGCGCCGCCGAGGCCTCCCACGCGCCCGCCGAGCGGGCTGAGGGCGCGCTTCCTGCGGACTCGCGGGCCGGGACCGGAGCAGAGGACCCAGGCCCGGGAGCGCCGGGGAGCGAGGACGCGCCTTGTCCACCCCCACCCCCAGACGGGGTCCACAGTCGCCCGGCGCTCCTGCTGACGCCCACCGCTCCTTTTGCTACACTGATGCTGACTTGGAGGAGAGGCTTGGCTGGCCAGTGGTTGGAGACCTGGCCTCTGGCCCTGGCTCGGCTTTGGCCGCTCACTCTATCTCTCGGGCCACGCTTTTTTCATCTCTAAAATGGAGGCTGGCAGTATCTGCCCTACCTGCACCACTGGGTGATTGCAGGGTTGGCACTGCCTGCCTAGAAACTCGTTTTGAACCCGGCAGCCTTTAGAATCTTCTGGGAAGCTTTCCAAGTGCTGAGGCCCCAGAATCACCAGGTGTTTGTGATATGGAGCCAGGAGTGAGAGCCACTGGCCCAGAGTGTCAAGTGACAGTACTGCGCTCGATCGTGTGCTGTCTTCTCGCCCGGATTGTGCACTTTCTTCAGAGTGGTTCAGTCATGAGAAAACAAGCGGCTGGGTTGGTTTTTTTTTTTGTCCAAAAAGATAGGGATCAAAATCTGGTTTGGTCACTTATTTCCTAGTGCTTAGAATGGTGCATGTCACAAAACATGCACCACTGATTAAATAAATTAACTTCTGATTACTTCCGACCTAGTGGAAGAGTTGATTATTTGGCTTGTTTTTCAACTTTTTATTATGGAAACTTTCAAATATATACAAAAAGAGAATCGTGTACTGAATGTACCAACTCACAGTCAGTTTCATCTGGTACCTTCACCCCCCACTGGATTATTTTAAAGTAAATCTAAATGTACCGTTTCATCCATTAAATACTTGTTTATGTTTATAGAACACAGTAACTCCTTAAATATAAAACCATTATCAATCTCATAAGAATTTCATGTTACCATCTATCCAGTGAAGGTTTACGTATCCCCTATTGTCTCTTTTTTTTCTCCCATTATCTGGTTGTCCAAATCAGGACTCAAGCTACACATGCTACACTTGGTTGACGGCTCATATCTCTTCATCTCCTTCCTCTTTATTATTGTTTTTCCTTGTATTTCACTTGTTGAAGAAGCCAAGTCATTTGTCCTGTAATGTTTCTTACATACTGAATTTTGTTTTTTCCATCCCTGTGGTGTCCTTTAATAAGCTGGTATTTAGATGACAGCCTTTTCCAGATGCAGGTTATACTTTTTGGCAAGAAAACCTCCTAAATTACTGTGTACTTAATATTACATCGCAGCAGGAGTTGGATTAGGTCTTGTCTCTCTTTGTGGTGTCAAGATTGATCACTGGACCTTTTCCGTACAAATTGTATTGCAGGGTGACTAACTAATTGATCAGGGAATTACAGAAGGATGCCAGCTAATAATTACAGAAGGAATGAGAGAATATCACCTTGGCAACCCCTAATGAAATAATTGATCCTGGAAATGATCATTAGTGGCTGTTAACGTCAGAAAAAGAGAGACAGCAAGACAGCGTGTGCTCCTTGATGGAAGTACCCAATAATACCACTTGTCAAGTATTCTTAGACGATGGGTGAGGGATAAAGATGAAACAGGATTGACCGTGAGCTGATAATTGTTGAAGCTCGGTGATGGGTATGTGACGGTGCATTATATTAATCTGTGTTTGAAATTTTTCATAACAAGTTTTTTTAAAAAATGATTGACTAGTTGACTGGTGAGCTCACGTCAGCCAGATCCATCCATTATAGTTCTCCATTAGCCTTTCACTAAGTGGGTCTCAAAACTGACTGCATGTTAGAATCAGAGGGGAAGAATTTTTTTTTTTTTTTAATTCTGAAACACAGGTCTCTTGCAGAATTTCCTGTTTAATTGTTCTGGGATGGAGCCCAATCATTGATATGTTTTAAAAGCTCTCTAGGGCTTCCCTGGTGGCGCAGTGGTTGAGAGTCCGCCTGCCGATGCAGGAGACACGGGTTCGTGCCCCGGTCCGGGAAGATCCCACATGCCGCGGAGCGGCTGGGCCCGTGAGCCATGGCCGCTGAGCCTGCGCGTCCGGAGCCTGTGCCCCGCAAAGGGAGAGGCCACAACAGTGAGAGGCCCGCGCATCGCAAAAATAAATTAATAAATAAATAAATAATAAATAAATAAAAGCTCTCTAGGTGATTCTAATACTCTCATACTCTCCTGGGTTCTGTACCACTGGTTTAGATCTATTATTTGTTACACATGCAAAGTGATTATATTCTATTATACTTTCTGCATTTATTACCTTAAATTTTCAACTTTCTACATTCTGTGTATTCTTCCGCCTCTTGCAAACTGCAATCCAATAAGAAAGCCTCTGCATATATTATCAGAGGAAGTCTTGATCTTGGAAGTGAAAATGTGGAGTGACACATGGAAAGGACACTAGCAATAACCTAAAGGCTTGTGTGGGGGGTGGAGAGATGTACCACCCACCTGCTGTGTGAGGTGACTGTATCCCCAAATGGAAAGGGAGATCAGGTGATATGTAGTTAGAAGAGCATGTTCAGCATTATGACACATTTCTTAAAAATCATCAATATTAAGTAAATTAAATATAAAATAAATTAAAATCAAATAAATAAATGAAATGCTGCTTATTGCAACCAAAAACAATTCAAAGATTTAAAAGAAAAGTTAATAATCTCCACTATCACCACCATCATTTTAATCACCCCTGAGATAACCAATATTAGCAATATGGTGTGTATTCTTCCTCACCAGACTGTCTTGTATAATGTAGGGGTTTGGGCATTGTTATAAAAATGAGATTATGCCTTAGCCATCTGTAACTTTTCTCATTGTCATCCCTTCAGGACAAGAGTTACAGACCTGACTGAACTGTAGAATAAATAGTTCATGATATGAATATACAATAAAATATTCAGTTGTTTCCCTATTGATATATATATACATGTATATACGTATATATATGTGTATATATATATATATATATTCAGATGGTTTCCAAATTTTAGCCACCTTAAAAGTAGCACAATAAACATAATTGTACACAGATCCTTTATTTCTGTAAGGTCGATTCCCACAAATGGGATTGCTGGGTTAAAGTATGTTGCTATTAGCAGCATCATTATTATTGGTAATATGTATTGCCAGATTACTCTCCCAGAACATAATAGCGATTCATACTAACACCACTAGTAAAATGCAGGTACGCATTTTCCCTTGTCTTGGTTAGCACTGGATAGCATTAATATTTGCCAGCTGATGTGTGAAAAATAATGTCTCTTTTTCTTCAATTTGCATTTCTTCTAACTACTGGGTGACTGAGCACTTTTCATGCTTATTGGCCGTTTGGATTTCTACTGTGAATTTCCTGTGTATATTCATTGCTTATTTTTCTATTTTATCAGTTTTTTTGTTTTTATTAATGCATTTACTTGGACCATGTCTTAGGGGCATTAACACTGTATCATACAGTACAGTTTTCTCCAGGTGTTTTTTTTGGTCCTTTGACTTTAAGAATCTTGATATATGAAAGTTTTTATGTAGTAAAAATGTCGTTTTAAAACATTTCTGGGTTTCATGTCTTGCCAGTAAGGGCTTTCTCATCCCCAAAGTTATATACATATTCTCCTAATTTTTTGAACATATTTTTTTTGGATCTTCCACATTTATATTTCTAAACCATATGGAATGTATTTTTATACACAATGCAAAATAAGAATCTTGCTTTACTTTTTTCTGCAGAAATAGCCAATTATGTCAGTGTTGTTCATTTAAAAAGCCACCCTTTTTACACTTTTGTTGTATATTGATTTCTGTATGTACCTGGGTTTATTTCTGGACTGTCCCTTCTGTGTCACCTCTATTTTTGTGCCAATATTATTCTGTTTTCTTTATGCCTGATTAGTGTAGTAAGTGTTAATATCTAGAAAAGTTAAGTCACTACTCAATGCTTTGTGTACTTTTCTTGCCCATTCTTAGACATGTATTTTTTCTTCCATGTGATCTTCGGGTTGCTTTTGTTCCAAGATAAATCCCACTGGAAATCTGATAGAATTTACATTAAATATATATACATTAATTATGAAAAGATAGACATTTCTGTGATAGTAAATCTTCCTATCAGGGAAGCTAATGTGTATCTATCTCTTTTTGGGTCTTTTAGGGTCTATTCCTTTCCTATTAACTTTCTAGTTATTTTATAAGGCTTCTTTTTCTCTTGTGACTGAGGGGTTTTTTTCCGCATTTTTATTTTTATCTGGTTATTGCTAGGACTGAGAAAAGTTTTTGATACATTTTTTTTCCCTATAGATGATATATTTATCCAGCTTGCTGTCAAATTTTCTTGTTTTAGTAGTTTTTCTTAAACTTACATGTTTGTTTTCTTCCCTGCCATCAACGTGGATGCTCTGTAATTGGTTATATTGATATATAAGTTTGAGTTTGTGCTTATTTTATTTGATGCATATCTTCTATCACAGAAGTATATCAGAGATAGATGTGCCCAAAAGTAGTAAAAGGAAAAAGAGATCTCAGGAGTTGGCAGAAATCTACACACTCAACAGGTTATTGCTGATCACTTATAAGATCAGAAGCCCAGGTGCTAACCCCTCATGGACTCTATTATTAGGGGAGTGAGACATTCACTCACCATCACTGTGTGGTATTAGCATTACTGTAGAGTGTTGTAGAGCATTGCTGTGGTTTATGATGGTTCAGAGAAAGGGCTGCTCACCACGGGCACCAGAGATATCACTTAGTGAGCATAATTAAATTCCAGTTCTTGCCCAGAATCTCACTAGAATTGTTTATTTATTAGAAAGACTTTTTTAAAAAATTAATAAGCAGAAAGTACAGAGTTCTTATATACCCACTCCTCCCCCCAATTTCCACTAATATTAATATATTACATTAGTGTGGTAGTAATGAGCCAATATTGATACATAATTTTTAAAAATATTTATTTATTTATTTATTTGGTTGCACTGGGTCTTCGTTGTGGCAGGCAGGTTCCTTAGTTGCAGCTTGTGGGCTCCTTAGTTGTGGCATGTGAACTCTTAGTTGCGGCATGCGCGTGGGATCTGGTTCCCTGATACATTATTATTAACTAAAGTTTACATTAGGGTTCATTCACTCTTTGTGCTGTATATTCCATGGGTTTTGACCAATGTACAATGACGTGTGTCTGTCTTTACTGTGTCATACAGAATAGTTTTGCTAAAAAATCCCATGTGCTAAATCCCGTGTCCTAAAAATCCCGTGTGCTCCACCTATTCATCTCTCCCTCCCTTCCCCCAAACCACTGTCCTTTTTTTTTTATAACAGAAATTTATTCTTGCACAATTCTAGAGGCTAGACATCTGAAATTAAGGGGTCACCTGGACCTTTGTTGTGGATAATACAGCTACAACATAAGGAATGCTTAAGACAGAAGGTGACATGATAGAGTTGCCCCGGAGCTAGTGTCCTGGTGTCTGAATCCCAGCTCTGCCACTTACTAGCTGTGGGACCCTAGGCAAGTCACTACCTCTCTGTGCCTCAGCCTCCCCATCTCTAAAATGGGGATGATGACATAGTACCCACCTTGTAGAATCAAACCACTGTGTTTTTACCATTCCCATAGTTTTGCGTTTTCCAGAATGTCATATAGTTGGAATTCAATTATAGTTATTAATTGACTGGGTTTGGCTTTTTTTAAATTTATTTTTGTTTGTGTGAGCAGTCATACAAGGTTTGGTAATTTCTGGTTTTAACTGAGTAAGAGTTACTAAAATCTTCAGATTTCTGTGGAAAACTGTTAGAGAACAGGAATCCAAACTATTCTTTATAACCAAAACATAGGTAATAGTAAAACTCACAAGAACCTGTTTTTGGTGATTTTGTATAATAATCCCTAAGGGATCTTCTCGTTCCAGGGTGGAAGATGTCTATGGATGTGACATTTCTGGGGACAGGCGCAGCATACCCATCCCCAACCCGGGGTGCCTCTGCTCTGGTCCTTCGGTGTGAAGGCGAGTGCTGGCTCTTTGACTGTGGGGAGGGAACCCAGACGCAGCTTATGAAAAGCCAACTTAAAGCAGGTTAGTGTGCATTCAGCTCTCTCATTAAGGCTGTCTCTTGTTCTGCTTCATTTTCTTGGCTCTCCTTGGGCCTTTTGCTTAGAAACAGCCCTGACAGTTGCACTCCATTTCAGTGCTGGAGCCCTGGCAATACTTGGAAGGCGCTGAGGTATCTGGCCACACCCACTAAACTATCTTTCTTCCTTCTTTCCTTCCCTCCTTCCTTCCTCCCTTCCTTCCTTCCTTCCTTATTTATGTATTTACTTTTCATTCCTCCTGTAAATGTTGAGAGCAAGGATTTCTATAGGCTTAGGGCATGGAGGATGGAGTGGGTTACATCAGGCATATTAAATAGACGCTGCCCAAGCAAAGGAACATACTTATTTCCACCAGGAGATAGGTCTAAGTATCATGAGAGAATACAAAGGGTGGTAGATGTTCTGCAGAGTGAAATGTTCTTTTCCACTTGGGGTCATTCTCAGAGAAGGTGACCTGTGAGTTGTTAAAGGAAGAGGAAGGGTTCCCTGGGCTAGGGAGAAGAAGGGCATTCCAGCCATAGGGAACAGAGTGAGCTTAGCACCAGGCAGACTGAAGAGTACAGTGTTCACCAGAGCCTTGGCCCAGAGTCAGGCAGACCAGGGTTCCAGTCCCAGCTGTGTCTTGGCTTATTACCTTAGCGGATCAGCCAGCTTAAGCTTTACTTTCCTCACCTTTAAAGTGGGGTTAAAAACTCGACTTAGAAGGGGTGTTGTGAGAATTGTATATAATAATCCCTTCTCTGTGTGGTTGTCTCCTTCTCATCAGTTAAATCTTAGCTCAGGGCTTCCCTGGTGGCGCAGTGGTTGAGAGTCCGCCTGCCGATGCAGGGGACACGGGTTCGTGCCCCGGTCCGGGAAGATCCCACGTGCCGCGGAGCGGCTGGGCCCGTGAGCCGTGGCCGCTGAGCCTGCGCGTCCGGAGCCTGTGCTCCGCAACGGGAGAGGCCGCAGCAGTGAGAGGCCCGCGTACCGCAAAAAAACAAAAAAAATCGTAGCTCAAATGCTGTCTTCTCAAAGGCTGAACCTCTGGGGTTAAGTAATTTCTCCTCACCCCAGGCATTCTACTATTTTGTGCTATTTTTATTGACTTCTTAGCATCATCAATATCTAAATTATATTATTTAAATAGTTGTTTCTGTGGTCACTGTTTATTTCCCTGTACGATAAGGTAAACTCAGTGATCACTTACATACCTAGTAGATGCCTAGTAATATCTGTTCAGTTAATGCATGAATAAGATGTTCAGCACTTAGTACAGTGCTTCTCACTTGTTAGGTCTTGATAAATGGTAGTTATTGAAATTCCTACCACTCATCACAGTACCTAGCATTTGATGACTAAAGGAAGTATAGTTCTATCATCCAAGGATTCCTTGGTCTGGTGGTGAAAACTGACATGCAAACAGTCATTGTGTAATTTGATAAGTAAGAATAATGGAGGTGTTTTCTAACTACTTTTGAAGCACTAAGGAGGGGGACACTAACTGTATCTGTGTGTTCAGGGAAAGCAACCTAGAGATGGTAACAGTTGAGGTAGGATGTAAGAGATGAATAGAAGTTTCTCTGGGGAGAGAAGTAGGGATGGACCTTCAAGGAACAGACAACAAAGTGAGCAAGAGTTTCTAGGAGAGAAATGACATATTTGGGGACTATTAAGCTATCCAGAACTTTGAGTACTTGGCTAGATAGATGAGAGATAAGAATGCTTAAGGAAGTAAGTAAGGGCAGACTATGAGGACTCCTGTGGTAGTCTAAGGTATCTGGACCTTATTCTATTGGCAACAAGGAATCATTAAAAAATTTTAAGCCAAAAAAAAAAAATTTTAAGCCGAGCAATGACATGGTCTGATTTGTGTTTTAGGACAGTTTTCCAACGGCAGATATATTGGGAGAGAGAGATTGGCATCAGGAGACCAGTTCCAAGGCAGTGGCATTCACCTGAGAGCGAGAGAGAAGATGAAGATGTTGAAGCAGGAAGTAGGGATAAGGATGAAGATGAGAGACTCAAAGAGATACTTATAGAGCCAACAGGAGGTGGTGACTGAGTAAATGTCTAGTATGTGAAGAAGTGAAGAATTATTACAAGTTACAGGTGATGATGATCCAGACCAAGATTGGGAGTTAGGAAAAGAGCTGTTGAAAGAAGGAACTAATGCACTTGGGACACGTGGCCTTGAGGTGTACACAGTTCAACGCTAATTATATACTGTCTTATGTTGAAACCCTGAGGTCAGAGCAGGTATTATGCTTTACGTCCCTTGGATCACACAGGGGTTCCTTTCAGGAGAACATCCCTCCACATGCCAGAGTGGAGGCTGTAATATTTAACAGTTTAGAGAGTAGGGGTTAAGGTGTCAGGATGATTAAAATAGAAACAAATAACTGTTGTGTTAAAAGGTTTGGGTGTAGGGTAAGTCTTCACTTTTTATTTAGTACCTGTATCAGTTATCTAATGCTGCATAGCAGATTATAAATTTAGTGGGTTATTTGCATTTATTATCTCATAGTTTCTGTGGGTCAGGGAGTTCAGGCCTGGCTTAGCTGGATTCTCTGCTTCAGGGTCTCACTAGGCTGCAATCCAGGTCTTGGCCAGGGCTGCGGTCTCATCAGAGTCTCCACTAGGGGAAGAATCTCTTTTCAGTGCTCACTCAGGTTGTCGGCAGAATCCTTGTAGTTGTAGGACTGAGGCTGCCTGCAGCAACTAGAGGCCTCCTATAGTTCCTCATCATGGGGGTTTCTGCTTCAGGGTAGCTTGCTCGATTACTGCCAGCAAGAGAGAGAGACTCCAGAGCAAGTCTGCCAGCAAGATGGAGTCTTGTAAGTGACATAATCGTATTGCATCCTTGTGCCATATTTTACTGGTTAGGAGTAAGTCCCCAGTCCCACCCACACTCAAGGGGAAGGAATTATAGAAGGATATGAACAGCAGGAGGCAGGGGCCATGGTGGTACCCATGTACCACCTTAACTCTATCTGCCACAATACCTTTCTCTAGTGTTTTATATTTTACAGCTATTTTATATATATTTTTAAACAGTTCACAAAGGTCGAGCTTTTCAAAATAAAAGTTTGGCAAAAAATAAAATCTAAGGGAACCTTTAGTTTACAAAATTTTGTTGAAAATTTCCTGGCTTCAGAGAGGAGGGTGATATGGTAATCCCAGAACATTAGCTGAGACACTAGCCCTTCAAAAGCCCCTGTCTCAACCTGGAATGCAGCACCCTCAAAACATCTTGGTTTCTCTCAATAACCCAATATGGACCTATCACTATTGGAGTCATTGAAGCCCTTTTAGCTTATACTACCTCCTGGGGAAATAATGTTTTATGGGTTTCATAAGGAAGTATTTTCTGTTTCTCTAGATATACTTCTTGCAAGTTTCCTTGGTCCTAATATGCAAGCATCTGATTAAAAAGTGTAGGTTTGCCATATCTATTTTTTTCATAATTTTAAAGAGTGAGCTTAAGCCTTTTTTCCTCAAAAATGATTACAAAAAAAATAATTTTTAAAATGATTATAAGAAGTATACATGCTCATTGTAAAAGTTCAAACAAAGCAGAAAAATATAAATAAGAAAAGCCTAAATCCCCCTCTCTTTGGTGAATTTTCTATACATGTAGATATGGTAATGGTGTAGTTGTATTTGTGTGTGTGTTTGTGTATAATTTTGCATAAATGGAAACAAACTATACTTGGTGTGACCTGCTTTTTTTCAACTGAATATTACATATGAACGATGTATTGCAGACATTTTCCTACGGCAGTAAATATCACTGCATTATCCCTTAGAGGATGCTTAGTATTCTACTCCTATATGGATGACATTTTCCCTGGTAACTTTCATGATCTTAAGTGAAAGGGAACTCATGCATTTTTCTTTTTTCATTTGATAGCTTCCTCTTACCTTTGATAATTGTGGTTGCCATTCCTTCTCCCTCTGAAATCAACTTTCTTGAAAAATGAAATGTTTGTCTTCCCTGAAACTGTGATATCTGTGGGAAGTACCTTTTCTTACTTAATTTATCTCACTTGCTTTGAGTTCACAGATTGTTTTGGTGTTCAGTTTTGGCTGTGTTTTGCAGTAGATAGGGAGAGGCCCAGAAAGTCTGATTTGGCAGTTTTGAGGTCAGTGTGAGACTCAACAACTGTTGTAGTTCTTTCGTCTGTTGAGTCCTCAGGTCACACTTGGGGGTGTGTTGGCAGCCCAGACAGCAGGAAGGGGGAAAGGAAAGGGTTCCAGAAGTCAAAAAACTGCAAAAACGAGGACTAAAAAGAGAAAACAAAAAGGAGCCTGTTGAGGAAACTTCTAGCGTGCCTCCTGGCGATTTTCAAGGTTCAAGATCAGCCTCTGCCCAGTCTGTTCTCTGCCACAGGGGCCTGGCTTGGTGTAGTAACACTGGGAACACTCGCTTGGAGAACACTGTTACCTAGATGTCACAGGACAAATCCCATCACAATAAACTATTCCCGTTCTTTCATGGCATCGATAAACTGTTCCTGTTCTTTTATGGTATCAGATGTTTGAAATGGGTGGGCCATGAGCTAGGACTGGAAGCCACTGCTATACTAAAAATGTGTTAATTGTGATTGTTGCTTTTAAAAGGCCTTGTGGTGCATCTGAGAAAAATGCTGATGTGGCATCCTGCCACATACCAGGAGTAAATTCAGTTTACCAATGGCTAACTCAAGTTACAACCTAAGTCAGTATGCACTGGAAAAGCTGTTGTATTAGTTCAGATTGAGAGAAAGGGAGGGGCCCACATGCCTTTACATAGCACCATGGGGGAACTACCCTCTAAACTGCACTCTGCATCTATTGCCCACTTCCTCCCCCTCGGTTCTTCACCCCACTCCCTTTCCACCTCCCTCCTTCTCCCTCCTTCCTTTCCTCTCCCTCCCTCATCCCCCTTTTTCTCCTTCTTCAGCCTCACCCAGACAAGCAGGCTCTGGCTTGGTTAGTTAATCTCTGTCCAGTGTGGAGTCCTTAAAAGGCAATTTTGAATTCAGGCACTGGTCCAGTCTGTTGGAGCCAGGGGAACATTTTTATGCTGGAAGTACTGTTCATATTTGCTGTTCTCAGAGGGAGCAGTAGGGGGCAGTGTAACTGCCAGATGTTTTTAACACTTGTGGCCTATCTGGTAACTTATATGAATCATTTTGGTACACTTTTTCCTTTTTTTTTTTTTTCAGTAGGAGGATGTGTAGGAAAATACTCTTAAAACTGTAACACTGTGTAATTTGAAGATGTTTTATGAAAAAAAGTTATATCTTATTAAAACCATCCAGTGAAATAATACCTGTCTTTCTTGCTTCTAGAATCATGTAGAAGAATATAAAGAAATAAGTTTATGGTGATAAGTAGAACTTCTAAATTCATTTTATTGCTTTCTATGTAAGTTGTTATGCATGTTTCGAGTAGCTTTGTATGGGTTTTATTTCTGAAAAATTCCCAAATTTATTTCTCTGTCTCAATCAAAAGGGAGAATTACTAAGATCTTCATCACGCATCTTCATGGAGACCATTTTTTTGGACTTCCTGGCCTCCTCTGCACAATCAGCCTGCAGAGTGGCTCCATGGTCACCAAACAGCCGATCGAAATCTATGGCCCTGCGGGGCTTCGGGACTTTATCTGGCAAACCATGGAACTTTCTCACACGGAGTTGGTCTTCCCTTATGTGGTCCATGAGCTGGTGCCTACAGCGGATCAGTGTCCTACAGAAGAACTGAAAGAATTTGTACACGTGGATAAAGCAGACAACCCTCCCAAAGACGGACAAGGAAGAACTATCCTGTTAGACTCAGAAGAAAACTCATACCTCCTGGTTGATGATGAGCAGTTTGTTGTGAAAGCATTTCGCCTCTTTCATCGAATACCCTCCTTTGGATTTTCAGTTGTGGAGAAGAAACGCCCAGGTAAACTCAATGCACAGAAACTGAAAGATCTTGGTAAGTGTTTTTTTCCTTTCTCGTCAGTCGAGTTGTTGTTAACCAAAGCAGTTAGAAGTGGCATAGAAACCTTCTTTTCTTGTCTCCCAGGCCTAAAACTGACATTTTCTCTACTTACTTCCTTTTCCCAAAGTTTGTTTATTAAGGGAAATTCTTGGGGGCAAAATATGCTATACAGAGCAAAAACCAAGTATCTATTAGAATTCTCTCTTCAGCTCCCTAGATGCACATTCTTGATCTGTCTTATCTTCAGCTTTTACTATCTTGGTTGGTGGAGTGGACCTGTTGTCTCAGGTCTAGGCTTTTATTTTTTCATGTCATCTTTTTGAAATATGTTTTCAATGACATCTTTGGCCAGAGACTTTTTGCCATAGTTCTTAACCTTGCAACTCCAACCAACTGCTTTCTGGGTTTTCCTTCTTTATTGACTTTGCCTAGTCAATCAACCTTGATTAAGTTAATTTGGTGTTTAGAATACTGCCTTAACCAGTTTTATATACCTGGGTTCATCACGCTCGGAAGCAAGCATCCAAAGATTGGCTTGGGGCCCATCGAAGGCTTCATACCTCCTCCATGCTAGGCCATCGTGTGTGAGAGTTCTTCAGCGCCTCTCCCAAAGCAGTGTCCGGGTACATCATTCCTCCAGCATACCACCTTCCTTGGCATGGCTACAACAGAGCCTGTGAAAACATGGTGATGATGATGTTTTTTTGTGTGTCTTTTCTTTATTTACGCAATGTCTTCTTTCTTTCCCAACTAAAACAAAATGCTAAGTAATGAGGAAAAGTGCCTTAGGCCAAAGGTATTTTTATTATCTAAAAACCTGTGAAAATACTGTTGTATTGGGAAACTTTAAACATGATCTATGTTGGAATTAGTGAACACATTCTGTTTGTTTGTATGTGTTGCCCAGAGTGATGATCAGGTGTTATTCTCGATTAATATGAGATTTAAGCCCAGTTTGGTAAACATGGAACTGCCCCTATCTACAAAGAAGATTGATTATTTATAACTGCCTGAAATTCTGCTTGATCTTGTGATCCAGACAATCCCCTCTAACAGTTTTTTTTTATTATGTTAGTTTGTTGGTACCTTGTCATTTAAATGGGCTCTTTAATTTTACCCAAAGATGAGCTTATTAAATACAGCACTCTCAAATAGTGTTATTCCCATGCACAGCAGAGAATCAAGGCTGTTATCTTGACTGTAATAAGGTTTTAGTGGGACTTAAGAGCTTAAAACTCATCTGACACATGTGCTTGGAAATGTTTTAAGTACTCGGGCATTGCTAATATCAATAGCCAACAGTGAACTTTTAAAAATGTATAAATATTCCAGCTTTCCACAAGTAATAAAATATTTATAACAATTATGAAAAGAATTGGATGCCTTTTCCATTTGCTATTTGCTGTGCTGTTGAAACAGACTCTCTTAACAAGTCATAAATGCCATTCCCATGACAAGATGTTATCTGCCTCTGTCATTAGGTGTTCCGCCAGGTCCTGCCTATGGGAAGCTGAAAAATGGAATTTCTGTTGTTCTGGAAAATGGAGTTACAATTTCTCCCCAAGATGTCTTAAAAAAGCCTATTGTTGGAAGAAAAATCTGCATTTTGGGTGACTGTTCCGGGGTTGTGGATGATGGAGGAGTGAAGCTGTGCTTTGAAGCAGACCTGTTGATCCATGAAGCAACCCTGGATGACACCCAGATGGACAAAGCAAAGGAACACGGCCACAGCACGCCACACATGGCAGCAGCATTTGCAAAGCTGTGCCAAGCAAAGAGGCTCGTTCTGACTCACTTCAGTCAGAGGTACAAACCAGTTGCCTTGGCCAGAGAAGGAGAAACAGATGGGATCGTAGAGCTTAAAAAGCAAGCTGAATCAGTGTTAGATCTCCAAGAAGTGACTCTAGCAGAAGATTTTATGGTGATTGGCATTCCAATCAAGAAATGAAGCCAGTGTCCCTGAATGCATTCTGGTGTGTCTGTGAATATGTTGCTGAACCAACAGTCAAGTTTGTTGTTGTCGTCATCGTCGTTTTGGTCTAAAATTATTTGGGTCCTGACAATCCTAACAAGGATGGAGCTGCATTGCTGAACTAACTCAGCATTGAGAAGGGAGCAAGCTTTGTGATAATAGATCACTTTGAAAAGAATAAAACCAGAATCCTTCTTCATGTCCACACTTGACAAAATGACAGACTGTTCAGGTGTACGTGTTTTGTGGCTGCTGCCTCAGAGGGTAGCCAATACGCCATGCAATCCTGGGCTTAGCTTCTGCCCGGCTTTATTGCTGTTGTTGGCAAAGCAGTAGCAGGGCTTGGCCCTCCTGGCTAAAAATGGTATTTTGGCAGTTTGTGTTGAATCTGTTCATGTTATTAACAGAATAGAGAGAAATGTAATGAGACATTGGATATGAAGGATTGAAGCTGGCACGTTAAGTCTTGAATTCTTTGCTTGAATACTGAATGCAGAGTCAGACTAGGTGTTTATCCTCCAATTAATATTTTATTGAACTTTCCAGTTTGCTTTAAACCTGTGGTTCTCAGTTGGAGGGGATACTCTCCCTTAGATGGAGTTTTGAAATTGTGGGGATGTCTCTTGTCAAAACTAGGGGGGGTTACTACTGGTATTAGTCAGTAGGGGCCAGGATGCTAGATCCTACAGTTTGGTCAGTCCTAAACAGTGAAGAATTATCTCATCCAAAAATGCATATTGCAGGCCTGTTGAGATACACAGCAAGTTAAAACTTACACTCCCACTGTGAATATACTTTATAAAAATTAATGACATACTGAGTTGAACTACGAGGTAAGTCAAATTCTACAACAAATCCTAAAAAGCTAGCTAAGTGAGTATGTTGGAATTGGAACGTCTTATCAAATATTATTTGTCATAAATGAGCTATGAGCTGGAGCTTATGAATCTGGAGGTTAAAAAATGATACCTGTCCAACTTGCATTTACGCTTTCCAATAAATAATTCTTTGAGCACAATTTTAGTAAATGTTCTTTCTAGAATAGCTTTTCTTCCTGAGTTGCCTTCCACCTCCCTTCTGTCTTTCATGGGGTATCTCTGACTCATTTGCCCACAGTATTTCTCAAAATGTGTTAATGGAAAGGTAGTCGCAAGTACTGATTCAGTCAAAAGGATTCCCTAATCAAATCAGTTTGGGAAACCCTGTATGCTATGTGTCCCTCTGGCAGAGTTCTCGTTCCCATCAATACATTAAAAACAGCACTGCTTCAAGGATCACCAGCCAGTCTTTGGTGCCAGAAAGACCTGATTTCAGAGTCCCATTCTTTACTTCATGATGGTCCCTGTGTGCTCTGGAGCAGATTACTTACTCTCTGAGCTTTAGCTTGCTCATCTCTAAAAATGGGAAAAATAAGAATAAGACAGTGAAAAATTGTCACTGAAAAATAAGACAGGGAAAAAATTAAATAAGACCGTGTATAAAAGGAGCATAGCCCATTGCTTCAAGGCATAAAGTCCTAAAGTACAGAGGCCTGTCAACTCTATTGAACCCCTTTCTGAGTCATATTTCACCGTATACTATCTATTAACATCTCAAGAACCTAAGAGTTTATTGTACACTTATTCAGAGATACTGTCATGGTGTATACTATTAAATTCCGTTGGGTCCTGGGGCTTTTCTAGTAAAAATTGACTCCTGGATGGGTCTGGAATCCCTAGAGTAGTGATAATCTGGATGGGTCTAGTTACTCAATATCTCAGTCATTCTGAAGCAGTCTCCAGAATGGTCTGATTCAGCCCTGCTCTGGGCTCCCGGCCTGCCAAAGTACCAAAGTTGACCAGACTTAAAGTGTATCTTGATTTCTGAACTCAATTCAAACAAGCATTTATTAGATACCAACGGTGTGCCCAAACCTGTACAAGAGGGAATGGCTAGTACTAGTACCTCTAATGCCTGGAGTGCTTGTGGGTAAAGATTGTATCTTAGTCACTTCTGCATTCTTGGAAATACCCACCCGTAGTATGCACTCAGAAATATTTATTGAATGAAATGAGGCCTTGATGTCATGAATGCACAAAATTTTTGACCTAAAGTTTAGAACTTGTGCCTAGCCCATTTTATTACTGTATTTGTCCCAAAATTTTAGCTGCCTGATTGGTGGTACCCCATTCACTGTGTTGGGAGTACATAAATGAATATAAGACAAAATTTCAGGCTCACTGTCTAAGTGCTAAAGACTGATAGGTAAACCAAAGTAAATATGCAGTTCCTTCAAGTGTTTCTGATTTTATAGCCTACCACTCAATTTTGCTGTTCCTGAGCATTCCTTGAGAGCTGACTTGAGCTCAAGCCCTTAGAATCAGGCTCTATTAATATGTGTGGGCTAAGCCCTCAGAGAACATGGGAATGTGGAATGAATTGATATGTTGGATTAAGTGTAGGGTATCAGTTCATGGTGAGAGTTCTTTCTTGGACTCTCTCCTGGCCTAGAATTTGTTCTTAATGGTAGAACACATTCTAAGAATTTGTGGAGCTAGAGTTAAGAGTGAATCTTAAATTGGATTTCCTAGAGCTTGTAATTTGTTCATGGTTATGTGACTCCAGATGAGATTAGAATATGTGGTGTTCCCCAAATTTATTTGATCACTGAATCCTCTTTTGCCAAGGAGCATCTTGGAACACTGAGAAATGCTGTTTCTGTTTGTTTTTTTTAATGCTGTTTCTTAATACTTCTGAAAAGTATTATATTTATAATTTTTACCTGCACAATTTATTGAAGTAGTAAGTTCCATATCTACACCGAGTATAGTATTTTCTTTGTCTTAAACTGACTTTCCAATTGTCAGGAATTCATAGGTTCTTGCTTATTTTAAATAAATATGCACTTTCTGTTTCTCAAAAAGTATTTAGACTTGCCCAAATACACCCCAAATCATCTCTGTTTTCAATTACCCATGCCTCATTAATATACTTTTAATAAACTTTTAAACATAAAAGCAGCATATGCTCAGTAGTTAATTTTTTTTAAAGATTCAAGAAAAGAAGATGATTACTCATAATTCCACCATCCAGAGAGCTACCGCTTTGGTCCAGTGATCCTCAAACTGAGATGTGAGTCAGTATAGCTCAAGGTAGTACATAGGTAGACAAGGGTGCATAGGTAGCCAGAGGTCCTTGGGCTCTGATTCCAAAGACTCTAATTCAGTAGGTCTGGGGTGGAACACAGGAATCTGCATTTTTAAAAACCACCCCCAGGTGGTTCTGAAGTATATGAGTGGTAGAACACATGAGGATTATTTATGCACTTTGAAAAATTGAGGTGTGTATAAATATTTTATGTATATTTAAACATGCTTATAGATCTATGTATATTACACACATGCATATTTTTACATGTAGGTTGACCTCAACTGTTTTTCTCATTTAACATGAACATTTCCTCACAGTATTAACTGTTCTTTGAAAGCATGAATTTAATGATTTTATATTATTCCATTCTATAGAGGTAATATAATTTATCTGTTTTCCTACTTCTGGGGCATTGAGACTGTTTTCCATTATTAGAAATAATATTATCATGAATATTCTTGGGCATAAAATTTGTATCTCTGAGTATTTCCTTAGGATTGATTTCTCTGAAGGTCAAAACATCTGACTTACTGTTTTGGACTCTGGCTAAGAATCTCCCACTTGTTTTCTAGCTCAAACCGCAGCAGCATGAGAAAGGCCAGTTTCACTACTCCATTGACAGATGATATTGAATATCATCAATTAATGACTTTTCTAACACTTCTCTTCCAAGACATTTGTCTTATAAAGATTATATCTGCCTTCTAGTGAAAATAACTTTATTATGTCTTTCAACCACCACATATAATTCAACTGTGATTTCCTTGAATATTCTTATGCCACCTTAAAATCTGACCGTTCTTTCTTAAAGGGGTAAAAATCCTGGGGCTTCCCTGGTGGCGCAGTGGTTGAGAATCCGCCTGCCGATGCAGGGGACGCGGGTTCGTGCCCCGGTCCGGGAAGATCCCACATGCCGCGGAGCGGCTGGGCCCGTGAGCCATGGCCGCTGAGCCTGCGCGTCCGGAGCCTGTGCTCCGCAACGGGAGAGGCCACAACAGTGAGAGGCCGCGTACTGCAAAAAAAAAAAAAAAAAATCCTTCCTGCTTCAAATATGTTCATGACAGATGCAAGAGTGAAGGTAACTTTTGTCTTCACAAAGATATAAATTTATGGTGAAATGTATTGATTCTGTCCTTACTGACCGATGGATTTTTTAGGTACTGAATGAGAGTATTTTTTTTTTTTTAATATGGGGAGGATAAAAAGGAAACGCTGGTGATGTTCACTCTTTGGCAGGATAAGAATAGAGTTTAAGGGGGGTGCGGTGGGACATGGGGTAAGATTGAGAAATTCTTTTCTTCCATAGTACGAAGTAAAAATTAAAGAGTACTTTAACAATATTATGTTTTTTAAAAAGGAGCAGGTGGCAGTAAATACCAGCTGAATAAGAGTGGAGGATCCTTAGCGGAAGGTGCAAGGGATGTGGGGAGGGACAGGCAGAGGACTGTTTTATATAAGCCTAAGAGCCCTAGTACTATTTGGTATTTGGAACTACTTATGTGTGTGTGTGTGTGTGTGTGTGTGTGTGTGTGTGTGTGTGTGTGTGTGTGTGTTTTGACACAGGTAGGGAGAGGACCGTAGAGGAACCAGCGCTGGCCTGGCAGCAACTAAGTAGTGGCTACACCTTCCCAAGAATGTGCTTCAGTCATTTAGTTTAAACATTACATTAAAACACATAAACATAGATAAGACCCTGCTCCAAATAATTATGTCAGTTGGTGTCTCCAGATGGGTGCTCCAGGCAGTTAACAGTTCCTTTCAAGACTTCTTAACATTCCAATCCATTCTCCATACCACAGAGAGATTGTTTTCAAAATGCAGATCTGAGCCTAGCGCGCAGATTTTAACGTTCTTGCCTTGCCCTCCCCTCTGAGCTAACCTTACTGCACGGCGCCACTCGTTTGTGCAGCCCTAGCCACGTGGGCCTTTCGGCCTTTGTCAGAGGCTCCTGTTGTTGCACAGTCCTGGCACGGACTGCTCCCTGGGCCTGGAGCTCTTCCTCCACTCCCCAGGTTAACCCTTACCGGCCCTTCTGCTCACAGCCCTGCAGCCACACGCTCCCGGGAGCCTCCCCAGACTTCCCTGCTAGGTCGCATGTGACTCTCAACAGTACCGGCACCCCGCATTTCTGTTGCCTGTCACTTCAAATTTTCATTTTGCTCCTGTGAATATTCAATTGATGTTTCTCTTTCCCACTAGCACTGTAAGCTTTACAAGAGCAGAACTGTGTCTGATTTTGTTTCCCTTTGTGCCCTAGCACCTAGCTCAGCCCCTGGAACACATTAGGCATTCAATAAGTAGTGGCGACTGGTTCAATTTTCCTTGCCATCCTGTTATTCTATAAGATGCAATACCTTGTTCTCCTAGGGATTTTTCCTGATTAATATTAAAAACAAAAAAAGCAAAAATCCCTACCCTTAATCTCTAAAATAGGGAGGAACTAAAAATAGGGAGGAAGGGAATGGTTGCCTGTGACCTTAAAATGAGGCAAATCTTTATAAATACTAATTCTAAAGCTTTAGCTTGGTGTCCTAAGATATGCAGACAGATAACCTGGAGTC
Organism: Physeter macrocephalus; assembly: GCF_002837175.3. Classification (NCBI taxonomy): domain Eukaryota; kingdom Metazoa; phylum Chordata; class Mammalia; order Artiodactyla; family Physeteridae; genus Physeter; species Physeter macrocephalus. The sequence goes on from NC_041232.1 coordinate 64,884,506, forward strand.
AGGGAAAGGGCTGGAAAAAGGAGTTTCTCTGCCTGAGAAAGTGGGATGTTGGCCTTCGCTATGCATAGGAAACTCAGAACAAAGATATAAAGAATGAGGGGAGAAGGCCAAGCCCCATGCGGGAGTCTGGAGCCCCATGCAGGGTAGGGAAACAGGTGGAAGAACCTTAAGAACACAGAAGTCTGATGTTCAATTTTATGGTGGCTGCGTTGCTTGAAAGTAAGTCCCTCTATTTCCCACAAACTTTCTTTGAAGTCTGCTGGACACATAGGATTTGGGGATCTCTCCTCAACACTTCACACCACCAAACTAGAACAAGTTCTGAATTCCATGACTGGGTTGACCTGGGTGGGAAAAGGACAGCAGGAGTGAAAGAATGAGACAGTCCCAAACTAATACGGTTCAGAAGGAGCAGAGTCAGGGGTGACCACAAGAAACTTCTTGCAGGAATTTTCAGAAGATTGTAAGGAGGGCACTGACCTTTACATAACCCATGGAATGGGGAGGTAATAGAGTGTTGAGCCAATTTCACGTATATCTTAAAGGACAGGGTAACTCTAGCTGACACCTGGACACAGATATTTAGGTGCCCTCAACAGACATATTTTTAGGATTAAAAAGCTGTCACATCAAGGATAAGGAAGTTGAAGGGGGTGCCTAAGTTTATCCAAAGTAAAGAATATTTCTGCTCCTAAATAAAGCTAGCTGAGAAACACTGTTGCTCTGATGTCAGCATGCTGACCATACTCAGCAGACACAGCAGGTACAAAGATTAAATTCGCCCACAAAAAAATAAAAGGGGAAAGGCGAAGGATCAAGTTTCCTAACTACATAAATCCCCCTGTAACTGCCAGAAACTATTCAGGCAGACTCAGGTAGCGCTAAGCAGCACTGAGTTCAGTGTCACGAAATGAAACCAAGGCTATTTTGTCTAGGTTGTTCTCCTCATTGTTGTGGCTTCCAGATCATAGGCTTGTCTGAATGACACCATATCTCCATCAAACATCCTGGACTGGAGTTGACCTTGTAGACATATCCATGTCTGGGGCATCTGGGGCAGCAATCCAAGTGTTGTTCCTAACTGGCTTACAAAGGGTCGCGTGGAACACATCTTCACACAGCTAGTAGCTACTGGAATGTGATCGATTTTCTCCCCCATACACCTACACTGAAAGGTAGTATAGCCTCCTGCAAGTGGTCTTCAAACTAGGGTATCTGTACCCCTGGAGATACGCAAAAACTTTTCTAAGGGTATACAGGCATGCTTTCATATGAAATATTTCCTAAAATCAATCTTTCTCAGAACTAGCATAGGCAAAGTGTCTTACTGAGTCAATTGTACAATGCTCCAGGATACCAAAGAAGGGGATAATTGAATTATTGGTATTGGGGTGAAAACATGAATGACTGGGTAACAAATTCTTTTCAGGTTGGGTAGTTTCCAATGTGTTGCTTTGAATAAAACTGAAGGAGGATCTAACCAGGTTCAGATCAAGGAGTAGCTAATCTGTCCAATGATAGATTTTAATTGCTTTATTGAGATATAATTCACATACCATACAATTCAGTGGGTTTTCATATATTCATGGGGTCGTGCAACTATCACCACTATCAATTTTAGAACCTTTCAGCTATCCCCAAAAGAAACTCTGTACCATTTGGTAGTCACTCTCACTTTCTTCCCAAACCCCATGGCCCTAAGCTACTTTCTACCACTAATCTACTTTTACCTACTAATCTACTTTCTGTCTCAATAGATTTGTCTATTCTGGACATTTCATACAAGTTGAATCATATAATATATGGTCCTTTGTGACTGGCTTTTTTCACTTAGCTTAATGTTCTCAAGATGTAATCCATGTTGTAGCTTATATCACTACTTCATCCTTTTTATGGCCAAATAATATTTTATTGTGTAGACATACCACATTTTATTTATCCATTCATCAGTTGATCCAATGATAAATTATTAAAAGTATTTTTTACAATATACTTATATCAGGAATGCAAAATGAGACATGGCTACAGAACTTTTAATAAGTTAAAAGAAGATGATATAAATAACTTTAATTTTAAAGTAAATTACTAAAACAGCTTCCTTAAAAAACACAATTTGCTAGAACTGACACAAGAAAAAATGTAGGACTATTCACATTTTCTATTTATTAAGGAAACTGAATTTGTGATTAAACCCTTCTTATAAAAAAACAAAACTCCAGGCCCAGATGGTTTCGCTAGTGAATCATTCTAAACAATTAAGGAGGAAATATACCTTTCTTCCACAGATACTTGCAGGAAACAGAAAAAGAGAACATTTCCTAACTCATTTTCTAAGGTCAGCATAACCTTGATGCCACAACTTAAGAACATCAAAAGACAGGAAAATTACAGGCTGATTCCTCTCACAAAAACTCTTTAAGAAAATAATTAGCTAATTGAATCCAGTGACATGTAAAAAGAATAAGACATTTGACAAAGGGAGTTTATTTAAGAATGGCAGTTTTGTTTAACATTTGAAAATCAATATTATTCACCACATTAACAAAAACTACTGGGCATATACCCAGAGAAAACCATAATTCAAAAAGACACATGCACCCCAATGTTCATTGCAGAACTGTTTACAATAGCCAGAACATGGAAGCAACCTAAATGTCCATCGACAGGAATGGATAAAGAAGATGTGGTGCATATATACAATGGAATATTACTCAGACATAAAAAGGAACGAAACTGGGTCATTTGTAGAGGTGTGGATGGACCTAGAGACTGTCATACAGAGTGAAGTAAGTCAGAAAGAGAAAAACAAATATCGTATATTAACGCATATATGTGGAATCTAGAAAAATGGTACAGATGAACCTATTTGCAGGGCAGGAATAGAGACGCAGACATAGAGAAAGGACATGTGGACACGGGGGGTGGGGGGAAGGGGAGGTGGGACGAATTGGGAGATTAGGTTTGACATAAATACGCTACCATGTGTAAAATAGATAGCTAATGGGAACCTGCTGTATAGCACAGGGAGCTCAGCTCAGTGCTCTCTGGTGACCCAGGTGGGTGGGATGGGGTGGGGGAGAGGGAGGTCCAAGAGGGAGGAGATATAGATATACATATAGCTGATTCACTTCATTGTACAGAGAAACTAACACAACATTGTAAAGCAACTATACCCCCAATTTTAAAAAATGGGGGAAAGTGGTAAAATAATCTACATAGGTACAAAATTTTCTTCGGTAAAATTTAATACTCATGTATAATAAGAACTCTTAGCATTATTAAGAACAGGAGGGATTGTCTTAATCTGATAAATATTATCTGCAAAAAATACAGTAAATATTACATACGTTTAGTAATAAAATACTGAAAGCTTTTTCCATGGGATGAAAAACAGACTAGGAGGCTCACTTAATACCACCTCTATACAACATTGTTTTGAAGGTCTTACCCAACGTATTAGGGCAAGAAAAAGGAATGAAAGGTCTAACGATTGGAAAGGAAGAAATAAAACTCTCATGGTTAGCATATGATATGATTATGTACATAGAAACTCCAAAAGGATGAGCAGATAACTTGTTAGAATTAGCAAGTGAATTTGCAAGGTTGCTGGATACTCAGTCAGTATAAAGAAAATCAGTTTTATTTCTATATTCCAATAGTAAACAGATTGAAATTTTTTTAATGACAAAATTTACAGGAACATCAAAACCATCAAGAAGCTAGGAATAAATCTAATGAAAGGTATGCGAAACCCCTCCATTGAAAACAAAACAATGATATTTATTAAAGAAGACTCAAAAATGTAGAATGGTATACCATGTTAATAAATTTGGAAGATTCATTATTGGAAAGATGTCATTTATCCCTAAATTTATCTGTAGCAATCCCAATCAAAAGCTCTGCAGCATTTTATGTGGATATACATATGATGAAATTGATAAGCTATTTCTGAAGTTTATATGGACATGCAAAGGATCAAAAATAGCCAGGAAAATCTTGAAAGAAGGAAAAAATTGGAAGACTTAACACTAGCAGATATTTTCCTTAGTGTAAAATTGCAGTGATTAAGACAATATGATATTATTTTAAGAAGGACAAATCAACCAGTGGAGTAGGATAATGTCCAGAAAAAAAACTCCTCTCATATATGGTCACTTTATTTATACAAATATGGAATTCCTATGCAATGGGGAAAGGATTGCCTTCTCAATAAATGGAGGGTCAGTCAGATATCTATAATGAAAAATAGTTACCTTGATGCCTGCATTAAACGATGGTACACAAAAATCAGTTCCAAATGGATTTTATAGGTAAATGTGAAGATAACATAGAATAGCTCCTTGACGTAGGAAAAGCAAAGATTTCTTGAAGACAATACAACCACTAACAAATAAAGGAAAAGATTGTTAAATTGGATATTAAAATTAGGAACTTCTATTCACTAAAGATATTATCAAAAGAGTGAAAAGGCAAGCCACAGAGTTGTAGAACATACTTGATGATACCTATAGCTGATAAAGGATTTGGATCTAGGATTTAATAGTAGTTACGTGTTGCTGCATAACAAATTACCCCAAAACATTGTTATTTATTATCTCACAGTTTGGTAGGTCAGGAATCAGTACAGCTTAGCAAGGTGCTTCTGACTCTAGATCTGTCATTAGGTTGTAGTCAAGCTGCCAGTTAGAGCTGTGGGTTCATCTAAAGACAACCGAGGGGGTCCACAGCTCCTACATCAGGAAGCTTACGTAGTTGTTGGCAGACCTTGGTCCCTTGCCTCATGGGCCTCTCCGTGCAGCTGCCTCATAATATGGCAACTGGTTTTCTACGGGGCAAGCAACCCAAGAGAAAGTGAGCACTCAAGCCAGAAGCCACAGTCTTTTTACAACTTAACCTTGAAAGTGACATCCTATTACTTCTTCCATATTCTATTCGTTAGAAGTAAATCAGTAAGTCCAGCTCACACTCAAGGGAAAGGCATTACACAAGGGCATAAATACCAGGAGGCAGCGGTCATTGCGGGGGACCATCTGAGAGGCTGCCTCCCACAATAATACATTTTTAAAAACTCTTAAAAATCTTGATTTAGACGGGGGTTATATGGGTATATTCCTGGTGTGAAAATAATCGAGCTCTTCAGCTGTGATTTGGGCATTTTTCTATACGTAGGTTATACATCAATGAAAAGTTGACTTAAGAACATTTTTGAGTTATGTCAACTATATCCAATAAAGCTGGTAAAAAAAAGACCATTTTTGATGAAAAATTCAGTCAGAATTCTAAAGATTCTTATCTTCTGGCTATTCAGTCAAGCACTGATCTTAGATACTGGTTGTAAATGGATTTTGCAAATATAATTAAAGTCCCAAGTCAGTTGACTGCAAGATATGGAAATTATCTTAGTTGACCTGACCCAATCAGGGGTACTGTTTGAGAGCAGTACTGTTCTAGCCTGTTTCTCAGGCTAGAAGGAGAAGGGTAAGTTAGAGAGGTTTGAAGCATAAGGATTTGATAGTTTATTGCAGGCTGGAGGGGGGCACATTCAAGGACCTGAGAGTGGCCTCTAGGAGCTGAGAGTGGTGCCCAGCCAACAGCCAGTGAGAAAACAGGACTTCAGTCCTACAGCTCCCAACAGCAAGGATGAAACATGCTTCCCCAGAGCCTCCCGATAAGAGCCCAGCCCCTGTTAACACCTTAATTTGGGGATTGTGAGACCCTAAGCAGAAAACTCAGTCAACAACTACAAACCCCCTCCCTCACAACGGACTTCTCATCTACAAAATTGTGAGATAATAAATACATGGTATTTTAAGCTGCTAATTTTGTTGGTATTTTGTTATGCAACAATAGAAAACAAATATAGTCACTATGTAATTTTCATACACGGTTTTATTGACATATAATTTACATACCTCACAATTTACTCATTTCAAGTGTACAATTCAATGACTTTCAGTATATTCACAGAGTTGTACAACCATCACCATCATTAGTTTTAGAACATTTTCATCACCCAGAAAAGAAACCCTACTCTTTAACTATCACCCCTCAGCTTCCCATCCCCCTAGCACTAGGCAAGCACCAATTTACTTTCTGTCTCTGTGGATTTGCCTATTCTGGACATTTCATATAAATGGAATCATACAATATGTGATCTTCTGTGCCTGGTTTCTTTCACTTAGCATAATGTTTCAAGGTTCATCCAAGTTTATGTCCATGTATCAGAACTTCATTGCTTTTTATGGCTGAATAATAAATAGTCCGTTGTGTGGATATACCATATTTTGTTTAGCTATTCATCAGTTGATGGATCAGGCTTGACTCCTTTTTTCTGTAATTGTGGTTAAAAAAAAAAACACAAAAAACCCGCATAATATAAATTTACCCTAACAATTTTCAAGTGTATATTACAGTATTGTTAACTATATACATATTGTTGTACAATGGATCTCAAGTACTTTTTCATCTTGCATGACTGAAACTTTATACCCATTGAACAACAACCCCCTGCTTCCCCGTCCCCCCAGCCCCTGGCAATCACCAATTGCTATGTAATTTTTGGTACACAATTTGGACATGGTTCGAAAACTTGAGTAACATTATTATTACAAAGTTATTTTCATCCCCATTTACTCACTTATAAAACAAGATTCTCAGGGCTCACATCTATAAAAATGAAAACTAGAGATAGTACGGGTACTGAACCTGGTCATGCTTTAGTGTTAAGTAATATTTATCAATGGTCTTGGGCTGCACCCCACAGGCCTACAAGGCCTGTGCTTGCCCAGCTTCAAGACCAATAAAAGAGCCCGGAGTCAGCAACAGAGACATCAATGGTTTAATGGATGGTGGAGCTTACACCTCTGAAGCAAGGTCCTGGAGCAACACCCCATCGTATGTGGTGGCCAGCAGTCAGGACATGGTGGCAGTCTTAGTCTCTGGGGGAAGGGGAGATTACCAGTTATAGGGGAATTAATGTCAAGTGGACTCATTAGTTACCAGGGAAACCAGTAGAGGGGCACGCCCCTCACTGTCCCTTTGATAAGAACAATCACCAGCTGGGGCCTGGACCAAATACATAGGAAGGTCAATCATGTGCGTAGGGTTTTGGTAAAGCAGGTACTGATCTAGCAGGGGATGTGCAACAGCCATCTTAAGTGTCCTGACCATAAAAATGGACACAAAGCTGATTGTAAAAAAAGAAAAAAAAAAGACTCATTGATCTCACTTAAGAAATGTATTTCCAGGGCTTCCCTGGTGGCGCAGTGGTTAGGAATCCGCCTGCCAATGCAGGGGACACGGGTTTGAGCCCTAGTTCAGGAAGATCCCACATGCTGCAGAGCAGCTAGGCCCGTGTGCCACAACTACTGAGCCTGCGCTCTAGAGCCCGCGCGCCTAGAGCCGGTGCTCCAAGACGAGAGAGGCCACCGCAATGAGAGGCCCGCGCACGGCAATGAAGAGTAGCTCCGGCTCACCGCAACTAAAAAGAAAGCCCACGCACTGCAACGAAGACCCAACGCAGCCAAAAATAAATAAATTTTTTAAAAAAGAAATGTATTTCCAATAAAATTTAACTTTTCATGTTAGTAACTTGTAATTAGGTCATTTTGATCAATTATAACTACTTATAATTTTAATGATATGTCAATCCATAAGAAATTTTGGTCACAAGAAATATAAAAAAATTGTTTTCAGTATATTCAGATTTTTGTTACAGAAAAATACGATAGAGTGATCAATAAAAGTATGCAAAAAAGCATAAGAATACTATTAACAAAGGTAAGTAGAATGGAAAACAATCAAAAGGAGAACAGGAATGATGAAATATTTTACCAGGAGGACCACTGGTGTAGTAAATGGGAGCACAGACTCTGAAGTAAAACTGCAGTGTGGTCTTGAATAAATTATTTCATCTCTCTTTTGCCTTAGTTTCTTCATCTGTGAATCTGGAATGGTAATAGGATTGCCATGAATAAATTGTTATGAAGATTAAATGATTTAACATAGATAAACAATTAAAACCGAAAGTACTATATACAAATTAGACATTATCATTGTCAAACCTCAAATCTGAGCCCGGGGTGTTCCCTCATCGGTCACTTCAGCTTTAACTCCCATGGAGTTTGGAAACTGCCCTCAAGAGTACTCCACCAGCCCAGAGGGTGGGGTAGGGAGTACCTACAACCCCCCAGTTTAGGAAGGTTGGGTCCAGGACACATCGCTTTGAATCTGTTTAGGCCACTAGCCACATGTGCTACTGAGCATCTGAAATGTGACTAGTCCAAACCAAGATGTACTATAAGTGGAAAATATTCCCTGGATTTCAGACAATATGAGAAAAAGAATATAAAATATTTCAATCATTTTTTACATTGATTATGTGTTGAAATGATATTTTGACATATTAGGTTAAATAAAATGTATTATTAAAATTAATTTCACCTGTCACTTGACTTTTTTAATGTGCCTACTAAACAATTTAAAATGACATATGTGGTTCTCCTTGTATTTCAACTGTACAGTTCTTCTTTACGCAGTCCGCCTCAAGGTCAGCAGTCAGAGTGATCCTTTAGAAAGATAATTAAGGTCACATCACTACTCTGCTCAAAATTCCCCAATAATATTGCATCTCACTCAAGAGTAAAGGTCAAAATCCCAACCAAGTTCTACCAGGTCCTAAGTGATCAGCCCTATCCGCTGCCACCTCCAATCTCCCTGGTCTAGGGTGGGACCCAGATTTTGCCAAACCTGAGGCTTACACCATAGGTGAATAGGAGGGAAAGGAAAGAGGGACGTGGGTCCTTGCTAAGGAAAAGAATGCAAACTACAAATGTAAAATTAGGTACAGAATTGATGTTAATTTAGAATTAGAAAATAAATCTCAACAATTTAATTCAGATCCCTTTCTTCTGATATCTCTTTAGGCAATTTATCAGACGTGCTTACACAGAAATTCTTCCAGATTGCAGCCTGGCTTCACCACCCCATCTAGAGCTCTCCACAACTCCCAAAATTCCCCTCAGGAGCAGAGGTCCAGGCAAGTGTCATTGGCTTCGTGGTAAATCTCACTCTGCTCCAATCTCATCTCCTATCATCCTCTGCTCTTTCTGTCACCCCGCTGTTCCTCACACCAAGCGTGTGCCCACCTTAGGGCTTTTCTACTTACTGTTTCCTGAGCTTGAAACATTCCATCCCCAGCTACATTCATAGCTCGCCCTCTCATTTCCTTCAGGTCTCTGCTCAAATGTCATCTCATCAGAGCAGCCTGACCTAGATAGACACTCAAAAAAATCTGTTGAATGAATGAATGTATACAAACTGAATGACAGGGAGGCCCTATCATTTTTCAATATGAAATCATTTCTTCAAGGAAATAATTCACTGTGCACCCCCAGCCCATATCCTCATAGTAAATATGAAGTGAAGTCATAGGACATTCTATTCCTTTCTATCTGTGTCTTTCTAGAAGAGCACTTTAGCATGGTGGCTAAGAGTGCGATGTTTGAAATCCTAGCTCTGTCAGTAGCATGTGACCTTGGGCAAAGTCACTTAGTTTCTGTGAGATTCAGTGTCTTCCTCTGTAAACTGGATAATATAACAATATCTATCTCACAGGGGTGTTTGGAGGATTAAATGGGTTAATATGAGTAAAACACTAAGAATAGTGCCTGGCATATAGTAAGTTCTCAAAAAATGCTGGTAAACAATAGCATATGTAAATTATATAGACTATAAACTCCTCAAAAGCAGGAGCCCTGCATTCTTTGTAGCTCAGCTAACATGTAGAGCCCACTCAAGATTTTTCTACTGGTTTGGCTCAGCGGTGTTAATTTATTAGCAGATGCAGGCATTGTCTTGCTCGCTGGTTTCTCCATCTGCTCTAAATTTAGTACTAAATAAAGACAGTTGTGGGGTGGAGGAGATTTTAGAGATCTCTGGTCCAAATCCATTGGGCTTTTGTTTTGTTCAAAAGCTGTAATCTAGACAGAATTTAGAAATATCTGCTGAAGACTGTTTTTAGGCATGTGTTGCAGAAATTTGTAGCATCTATCTACATTGTTATGTGTATCCATACTTTGAATCTTCAACCATTTGCATATGGTAATATCCTGATATTCCAAATTTGATGTTACTCTGTATATGAGCCCGCATAATTCCTGACTCATTTTAATGTACGGGTATTAAATAAATTGATTTATGAGAAGCAATCCACTTTTTCAATCTTAGAAGTAGAATAGTCACAATTCTACAATCCCAGGTTTAAATAAAGATGTCTAGGAGTAGGGTTCCATTATTAAACTTTACATTTGTTTTAGTGCATAATAATACCTTATGTCTGTATACCTTGTTTAATGTTCACAATCACTCAGTGAGGTAGGCCGGCAGGGGAGTATCATGAATCTCATTTTATAGATGAAGAAATTAGAACCAAGAGGTGTTAACTGACTTGCCTAAGTTTACTAAGTGGTAATAAATGGCAGAGCCAAGACTATATTCAGTTTTCTGACTATTAGCCAGTGTCCTTTTCCACTCTCCAGGCAGAGGGAAAAGTTAGGAATTCTTCCACCAAGTTTTACAGCCAGACCGTACGAAGGACCTGACAGTACTCGCCAACGGTGGTCTGTGTGTAAAGCCTCCTTTGGTCAGTCCCAGTTTGTAATGCTATAGGCCCATCCCCTTGGCAATGAAGATTTATACCAGGAAAATGTTGCAGATAACCGTGTTTAACTGCATCTGCTAGAACTGAGAAACTTTGGCATTGAAAGATCAAAAACAATCATTGACGAAATAACTTGAATAATGGCGGGGAATCTTCCAGTCAAGTACTCAACCTCTTTGCTCCTTACTTCAAGCTACAGTTGCCTATGAAACCCCACATAATGTGGCAGCAGAAGATATTTTTGTAGACAGAACTTTGAATAAAAGCAATCATAGTTTTGAAGAGTCTGTTTTCACTGGAAGAGAGCCACCACCCCGGAACTTCTTGTCACTGAATAGTTAGGAGGGAGCAGGCTCAGAAGTAGAAAGAGAAGTAGCCTGAACATATAGCTGATAGGGACGGACTCTACTTGGTTTATGATGTAAAGGAGTTAGCGTGAGTGGTAGAGACAGAATGACTAAAATCTCCATGCAATTAGCATATATATTCTCATCGGATGAGTGTAAACTGGCATAGACAAGTATGAAACATTTGATGTTGGACGTAGAAATGGGTGAAGAGAAAGCCAGACAATGTAAGGGATCTATTCCACGTAACACCCCAGTATGATAGTTAGGAGCCTTTATATTTCAAAGGATTGAATACCCATTCAATGAGCTTGAACAATATCAGAATTCATCGATTTCTTATAAGTCCAAAGAACAGGGATGGTACCAGCATCAGATGCAACTGGTTCCAGAGCTCAGAGGAATCAAGGTTTTCCCTCTCCTTCTAACTTTTAACTCTGCTCTCCTCTGTTTGTTATCCCCTTTCCTACTGCAGATGGTCTTCCTCCGTGTAGTCAGAGATGGTTGCCAGAAATGGCAGGCCAATGATCCATCCTAGCAAAGCAATCCCAGCACAAAGAAAAAGCATGGCTTCCATGTATAAATTCACAGAGAAGGATTGTGATTGGCCACTGTGAGCCATATGTACACCCGTGGACCAGTCTCAAGCACTCAGGTGAGTTCCAGGATTCATCAATCCTTGGTCACGTCTCCACACGCGAATCAAAGCAAGCAGATGGGGTCTGTTACCAGAAAACTGGTGATGAGGAATTTGGCTGGGCTATCACAATCCACTATAGTAGTAGTTCCAAAATTTGCCTGAAGGTAAAAATCACCTGGACCTTTGTTAGAAAACAGATCCCTGGGCTCCCCACTCAGACTAATGGAATCAGAATTTACAGGGGAGAAGAATGGTAATTTGTACGTTTAACGAATAACCCAGGTGTATTAGTTTACTACTGCTGCTGTAACTAATTACCAAAATCCTTAGTGACTTAAAACAACATAAATTTATTATGTTATAGCTCTGGAGATGAGAAATCCAGAATCAGTTTCAATGGACGAATGTCAGAGTATGGAAAGGACTGGTTTCTTCGGTAGACTCTGAGGGGAAAATTAATTTCTTGCCTTTTTCAGCTCCTAGTGGCTTTCTAACAGCAGGCTTTTTTTTTTTTTTCTTCCTTTTTATCTTTGGCTGCGTTGGGTCTTTGTTGCTGCAAGTGGGCTTTCTCTAGCTGCGGCGAGCGGGGGCTACTCTTCGTTGCGGTGTGCGGGCTTCTCGTTGCGGTGGCTTCTCTTGTTGCGGCCCACGGGCTCTAGAGCGCAGGCTCAGTAGTTGTGGCACACAGGATTAGTTACTCTGTGGCATGTGGGATCTTCCTGGACCAGGGATCAAACCTGTGTGCCCTGCATTGGCAGGCGGATTCTTAACCACTGCGCCACCAGGGAAGTCCCTCATAGTGGCTTTCTAGTGGTATTCCTTGCCTTGTGGCTCCATTTTCCATCTTCAAAGTGCACCACTTCAACTTCTGGTTGCAACGTCACATTGCTTTCCCTTTGACTCCAAATCCTCCTGTGTCTCTTTAGTCAGGGTCATTATGATTACATGAGGCCCACCCAGATAATCCAGGATAATCTCTCCACCTCAATATCCTTAATTTAATCACATCTGAAAAGTCCCTTTTGCCATATAAGGTAATATTCATAGGTTCCAGAGATTAGGACATGGACACAGTTGGGCCATCATTCAGCCTATTGCACCAGGTAATTCTTACTATCAGGTAAGGCTGAGAAACACCACAAGGAAAGGTTAGTTAACGTAAGAACTGCAACATAAATATTCCAAACTATAAATACTGTAGAAGAATAATTAATTATTTAACTGTATATAATATATAGATGCCCAAATTGGGTGTCCCAACCACCATGTTTTGGCATGTATCAATAATTCATGACATTTTATTGTTGCATAGTGGATCATTGAATGAATTTACCACAATCTGTTTGTACATTCACCTGTGGATGGGCGTTTGGGTTATTTCCAGTTTTTGGCTATTTTGAATAAAGATGCTATGAACATTTGTGTATAAGTCCTTGTGAAGACATATATTTTCAACTTGGGGCAGTGGGGTAAACATCTAAGAGTGGAATTTCTGGGTCATACGGTAAATGTATATTTAATTTTTTAAGATACTGCCAAACTGCTTTCCAAAGTGACTGTCCCATTTTACACACCTACCAGCATTCCAGGTGCCCCACATCCTTGTTAGCTCTTGGCATGGCAAATCATTTTAATTTTATCTATCCTAGTAGGCATAAAGAGGTGTCTCATTGTGGTTTTAATTTGCATTTCACTGATGACTATTACTATTGAGCCTCTTTTCAATAGTATGTTTTTGCCATTTGTATATTTTCTTTTGGCATTTTGTTTTCTTTGTCTTATTTCTCTCCCATCACTCTTTCCTGATTTTTTTTTTTTCTTTTTTAAGATCCTGCTAATGCAAATGCCCTCGAAGTAGCAGTGGTGGCTTCATCCGTGATGGTTTCTGCTAAGTGAGGCCTTGGAAGGAAGTGCTGATGGTAGATGAGATTGAGGAGATGGGGTCTGGTGTGGTCAATGCTGAGGGAAGAGTCGGGAGGAGCAGTGAGCGGTTACAGATCAGGAAAAGCTAGGACAAGAGCAGCTGCAGTTTGGGTAGAAATGAAAGCCTTCCCCATCACCTTAGGGCTTTCCTCCCTCAGTTGTTCCTGTCGAAGTTGTATTATTTGCAACCAAAAGAGTAGTAACTACTATAACCTAACAGGTCACTGTGCTCCCTAGCCATCTGATCCAATATAAATCCTGACAATCCTGAGTAGTAGCTATGAGACTTCTTTGGATTTTTATCTTCTGAGCCTCTGTTTCCTTATCTATAAAAAAAAAAAAGTTAACGGCCATCATCAAAAAGTCTACAAATAATAAATGCTGGAAAGGGTGTGGAGAAAAGGGAACCCTCCTACCCTGTGGGAATGTAGATTGGTGTAGCTGCTGTGGAGAACAGTATGAAGGTTCCTTAAAAAACTGAAAATAGAGCTACCCTGTGATCCTGCAATCCCACTCCTGGGCCTATATCTGGAAAAGAAGAAAGCTCTAATTCGAAAAGATACATGCACCCCAATGTTCATAGAGGCACTATTTACAAGAGCCAACCTAAGTGTCCATTGACAGATGAATGGATAAAGAAGGTGTGGTGTATATATATATATATATATATATATATACAGTGGAATATTACTAAGCCATAGAAAATAATGAAATAATGCCATTTGCAGCAACACAAATGGACCTAGAGATGATCATACTAAGTGAAGTCAGACAAAGACAAATATTATATGATATCACTTATATGTGGAATATAAAAATTAGTACAAATGAACTTATTTATAAAACAGAAACAGACTCACAGACATAGAAAACAAACTTATGGTTACCAAAGGGGAAGGGGCAGGGATAAATTGGGAGTATGGGATTAACAGATGCACACTACCATATATAAAATAGATAAGCAACAATGATTTACTGTAAAGCACAGGGACCTATATTAAGTATCTTGTAATAAACTATAATGGAAAAGAATATAGGTATATACATATATGAGCATAACCGAATCACTTTGCTGTACACCTGCAACTAACAAAATATTGTAAATCAACTATATTTCAATTTAAAAATTTAAAAAATTTTTTAATTAATTTAAAATGTTAATGGCACCTTCCTCACAGAGTTATTGAATAGCTGACATGAGATCACACATGCAAAAATGCTTAGCAAATTTTTAAGTGCCCAAAGGGTGTAAAGTGTTGTTGCTCCTATGATTGTTAACCAGGAAGTGACTGACAAGTGCTGGCAATCAGTCATCTTGTGAAAGGGTATTCCCTTTCTAGATCCTTTTGCCAACTTCATTACGTACATCCAGGTGAAAAAGTCTGAGAGCCACTTGGAAATAAGAGTTTGCCAAAAAGGGATGGGGCAAAAGAACTAATCTTTGATTCCTGAATGTAGCTCATGTGATTCTCACAACAACCTTAAGTTTCTCTTGAGGATAAGCTCAGGAGTGGAACTGCTGGGGTTTAGGGCTACCCAGCCTTATCCCCACGCAGTAGTGCCCAGGGCTCTCCTGAATGACCACGCCAGGAGCAGTCACTTACACTCCCATCGGGAGCACCTTAAGCGTCCTGTCGCCCCACCCACTGCCAGCAGTTAATGGCATCTGATTTTCTTTTCTCCAATCTGAGAGGTGTAAAATGGTATTTAGTTTTGATTTACATTTCACTGATTACTAATGAGGTTAAACATCTCTTCATAGACTTATTAGTCATTCAGGTTTCTCCTTCTGTGAATTGCCTCTTCGTATCCTATGCTCATTTAGTTTTCTGTCAGATTCCCTGTCTTTTCCTTAAAGCTATCTTAAAGGAGTTTTTTTGAATATTATATTTATTTTGTGTTGATTTTGAATATTACAAATAACTTCTCCCAATTGACCACTTGTCCGTCAGTTCTATTTATGATGGCCTCCATAGGACAGAAATATTTAATTTTGATTTCATCAAATCTATGGATTTTTTTTCCCCTTAAAATTTGTGCATTTGGCCTCTTTTTACAATTTATTTTGTTTATTTATTTTTGGCTGTGCTGGGTCTTCGTTACTGTGCGTGGGGTTTCTCTAGCTGCGGTGAGCCGGGGCTACTCTTTCATTGTGGTGCACGGGCTTCTCATTGCAGTGGCTTCTCTTGTAGCGGAGCACGGACTCTAGGCGCGTGGGCTTCAGTAGTTGTGGCACGGGGGCTCAGTAGTTGTGGGTCCCGGGCTCTAGAGCGCAGGCTCAGTAGTTGTGGTGCACGGGCTTAGTTGCTCCACGGCATGTGGGATCTTCCCGGACCAGGGTTCGAACCCGTGTCCCCTGAATCGGCAGGCGGATTCTTAACCACTGTGCCACCAGGGAAGCCCCACACACTTTCAATTCAAGTTCAGAACTATGTAACCTCATCCATCTTACATGTATTCTCCTTTCTGCCATGTCAAAATCTCAGTTCTCAATGACACCAGTATACTCATTTCCTTTATCCTTCTTTTGAACAAATTACTTTTTGATTTTGCTATTCATATTTATTGCTTTTCTTTCCTCTCCCCCACCATCATCAAATATCATTGATTTTTGCCCTTATCTTTATGGGCTTTTGCACTGAACGCTTAGCTCATTTGGTTTCAATGTTTCTTGTTTGTTAAATAAGTGCATGCGGTACTATAAATCCCTTTTAAGGACTACCTTACATACACTTTGACACGTGGTGTTTCCTTGTATCTTGTAATTTTCCTTATTTTAATTTTTTTATTCTAGTATTTAATAGTATTTTTTGCATTTTCAGATTTTTAGGAATTTTAAGCTATCCTTTTGTTATTGATTTCTAAATTTATTGCATTCTTCATTAGAGAACATGGGCTGTATGGTGTTAAACCCTTTGGAATTTATTGAGGTGCACGATTAGTACATGACTGATCTTTGAGACTATTCCATATATTCTTGGAAAGAATATATATACTTTATTTGTTGAGTATAAAGCTCTCTATTAGACTGAGCTTACTAATTGAGTCATTAAAATGTGTTTTATAGGGGCTTCCCTGGTGGTGCAGTAGTTAAAAATCCACCTGCCAATGCAGGGGACACGGTTTCGAACCCTGGTCCGGGAAGATCACACACGCCGTGGAGCAACTAAGCCCGTGCGCCACAACTACTGAGCCTGCGCTCTAAAACCCGCAAGCCACAACTACTGAGCCCGTGCGCCTAGAGCCAGTGCTCCGCAACAAGAGAAGCCACCACAATGAGAAGCCAACGCACCACAACGAAGACCCAATGCAGCCAAAAATAAATAAATAAAATAAATAAATTTATTTTTTAAAAAATATATATTTTTTATCTTCACTTTAAAAAAAAAAACTATTTGATCTATCAGTTTCTAAGGTAATACACACAGTCCCTGACCTATGATGGTTCAACTTAGGATTTTTCAAATCTACGATGATGGGAAAGCTATACAGTTTCAGTAGAAACTGTACTTCGAATTTTGAACTTTGATCTTTTCCTGGGCTATCGACATGCAGTACAATACTCTCTCCTGATGCTGGGCAGTGACAGTGAGTCATAGTTCCCAGTCAGCCACAAGATCACCAGGGTGAACAACTGATACATTTACAACCATTCTGTACCACTTTGTTTTTCACTTTCAGTATGGTATTCAATAAATTACATGAAATATTCAACACTTTATTATATAAAATAGGCTTTGTGTTAGATAATTTTACCCAACTGTTGGCTAATGTTAAGTGTTCTGAGCATGCTTAAGGTAGGCTAGGCTAAGCTATGATCAATAGTTTAGGTGTATTAAACGTGTTTTCAACTTTTTATCAGGCTATAACCCCATAGTAAGTTAAGGAATATCTCTATATTAAATGTCCAATTACGGTTGTTGATTCTTCTATCAGTTGTTGCTTTATGTTTTTTTGAAGTGATATTGTTAGGTGCATATACTTTATAATCTTTATAGCTTCTCAGTCTATACTGCATATGAAGTCCTCTTTGTCCCTTACGATGTTTTCTACTTTAAGGTCTATATTGAGTGATATTAAATGGAGTTCTTTTGGTTCATATTTACCCTGTATCTCTTTTTCCATCTCTTAATATTCAAATAATGATTCACTGGGCACTTTCCTAAGCAGTGTTGTATAATAGCATGGCAAGCATCAGGATGCCCCTGAGTCCAAGTTCAGCTCCTAAGGTTGCAATCCTGCACTGCACCCTGCTCATTTTCTTATTAATTTTCTCTCCCACGACTGTCTTTGCATTATTATATCCCTATCTTGTAGCACTGTAGCTGACACCTAGTAGGCACTCAGTAAATATTTGTTTATATGAATATGAATGCCCTCAGGAGCATACAGCGTTGTTAGGAAAATGAGATCCCTTCAAGAATAATTTATGGAACACTTACTACATGCCAAATCTTTCCCACACATATTACCTCTTTGATCTTATCTCCAACCTTGCTCCTCTCTCTTACCCTGTCCTATCTGCACTGATCCTACTGTTGTTACATTAACACACTAGGCTCATTTCTGCTTCAGGATCTTTATACCTGCTCTCCCCAGATTTTTGCATAGCTCACTCCTTTACACCTCAGGTCTGTTCAGATGTCACCTCTTCAGACAACCTTCCCTAATCACCCTATTTAAAATACTACTCCACCCTCTCTCGAAATCTAGTCATTCTCTATGATCTTTTTGAAAAAAAAAATCACTATTTAATATTATATTATTTGTTTGGCTACATGCTTATTGTCTGTAGAATGTAAGCGCTTTAAAGACAAAGAATTTGTCTCATACACCACTACATCCCCATCTAGAGCAGTGCCTGGCAAACAGTAGACACAATAAATTTTTGTTGGAGAGAATTTTCAGTTAATTCTCAGGGAAAAAACTTTAAAGAAGTATGATGATACCTATTTTTACAGATGAAGTAACTAAAGCTGAGAAGATTCAGTAACTTGCCTAGGAACACAGTGATGGAGAAGGATTTGAACATAGGTCCCTTTGACTCCAAAGCTCATCCATAATGCCCACCACTATTTTATTGTCTCCTAATGAAGGAGAATGCAAACACACAAGATGGTAGGAAATCAAGTGCCAGTTGGGGGCTTGTGGTTTTTTGGATGAGATCAGCTGAGACGGAGTCACTGGTAGACAGAGGGTTGGGCCCTACGAATGACTGAGAGTTGGAAAAGTGGGGAAGGGAGGGAGGCAAACCCTAGGCCTGGCCTGTGATTGCCCACTGTGGCTTTTTCCTTTGCTGAAGAATCAGTTCTGATTTGCTCCCTGGAGGAGCAGTTAGGACGGAGGGCAGTCTGTAGGGGAGGAGGGCATGAGCCTGCCTTTCCAGGGCCTTTGGGTCAAACCCTCCAACAAAGAACCCTATCCCAGGGGACTTTGTGGACTGTGGTTAGGATAGGATTTAGGATCTGCATTCTAACTAACCGGCATAGCCTCAGGCAAGTTCAGACCAGAAAGCTCCCCGGCAAAGCCATTTATCTATGTGCTGGGGAGGGCAGATGGGGCATCCAGGCTGGAGGGGGCTTCTGAGCCAGGGCATCTTTTTTAGAGAGGATAGGTGTTATTGTTGAACCAGGTAGGAGCTGACCTGATAAGCAGCATCCCTGAAAAGGAGAGAGAGGAAAGAGCTCTGACCACCAGTGGCCTCCAGGGCCTTCTCATTTCCTTGGCGATTAAAGATGCGTACATGGATATGCAGGTACCCAGCAATGGAGGGGTCTTGCTCGGCCTCAGAAAGGGCTGTGACCCCCTCGCAACTTAGGAGCAGACCCTGGATCCTGCAGTGCTTCTCCACCAGGTTCACCTTGCAGGCCAGGCTCCGGCAAGCTCTGGGTGGCCATAGGCAGGGAGGGAGCGGAGGCCAGGAAGTGTGGGGACAGTTAAAAGGTAGCAGCTGAGCTGCATGAGCTGCTTGTATATTTTGGAGAAAACCATAATTCAAAAAGAGTCATGTACCACAATGTTCGTTGTAGCTCTACTTACAATAGCCAGGACATGGAAGCAACCTAAGTGTCCATCGACAGATGAACGGATAAAGAAGATGTGGCACATATATACAATGGAATATTACTCGCCATAAACGGAAACAAAATTGAGTTATTTGTATTGAGGTGGACGGACCTAGAGACTGTCATACAGAGTGAACTAGGTCAGAAAGAGAAAAACAAATACCGTACGCTAACACATATATATGGAATCTAAAAAAAAAAAGTTCTGAAGAACCTAGGGGCAGGACAGGAATAAAGATGCAGAAGTAGAGAATGGACTTGAGGACACGGGGAGGGGGAAGGGTAAGCTGGGACGAAGTGAGAGAGTGGCATGGACATATGTACACTACCAAATGTAAAATAGGTAGCTAGTGGGAAGCAGCCGCATAGCACGAGGGCAGTCTGTAGGGGAGGAGGGCATGAGCCTGCCTTTCCAGGGCCTTTGGGTCAAACCCTCCAACAAAGAACCCTATCCCAGGGGACTTTGTGGACTGTGGTTAGGATAGGATTTAGGATCTGCATTCTAACTAACCGGCATAGCCTCAGGCAAGTTCAGACCAGAAAGCTCCCCGGCAAAGC
This sequence comes from Physeter macrocephalus, assembly GCF_002837175.3. NCBI lineage: Eukaryota > Metazoa > Chordata > Mammalia > Artiodactyla > Physeteridae > Physeter > Physeter macrocephalus. The sequence continues at coordinate 64,904,699 of NC_041232.1, forward strand.
CATTTATCTATGTGCTGGGGAGGGCAGATGGGGCATCCAGGCTGGAGGGGGCTTCTGAGCCAGGGCATCTTTTTTAGAGAGGATAGGTGTTATTGTTGAACCAGGTAGGAGCTGACCTGATAAGCAGCATCCCTGAAAAGGAGAGAGAGGAAAGAGCTCTGACCACCAGTGGCCTCCAGGGCCTTCTCATTTCCTTGGCGATTAAAGATGCGTACATGGATATGCAGGTACCCAGCAATGGAGGGGTCTTGCTCGGCCTCAGAAAGGGCTGTGACCCCCTCGCAACTTAGGCGCCGACCCTGGATCCTGCAGTGCTTCTCCACCAGGTTCACCTTGCAGGCCAGGCTCCGGCAAGCTCTGGGTGGCCATAGGCAGGGAGGGAGCGGAGGCCAGGAAGTGTGGGGACAGTTAAAAGGTAGCAGCTGAGCTGCATGAGCTGCTTGTATATTTTGGAGAAAACCATAATTCAAAAAGAGTCATGTACCACAATGTTCGTTGTAGCTCTACTTACAATAGCCAGGACATGGAAGCAACCTAAGTGTCCATCGACAGATGAACGGATAAAGAAGATGTGGCACATATATACAATGGAATATTACTCGCCATAAACGGAAACAAAATTGAGTTATTTGTATTGAGGTGGACGGACCTAGAGACTGTCATACAGAGTGAACTAGGTCAGAAAGAGAAAAACAAATACCGTACGCTAACACATATATATGGAATCTAAAAAAAAAAAGTTCTGAAGAACCTAGGGGCAGGACAGGAATAAAGATGCAGAAGTAGAGAATGGACTTGAGGACACGGGGAGGGGGAAGGGTAAGCTGGGACGAAGTGAGAGAGTGGCATGGACATATGTACACTACCAAATGTAAAATAGGTAGCTAGTGGGAAGCAGCCGCATAGCACAGGGAGATCAGCTCGGTGCTCTGTGACCACCTAGAGGGGTGGGATAGGGAGGGTGGGAGGGAGACGCAAGAGGGAGGGGATATGAGGATATATGTATATGTATAGCTGATTCACTTTGTGATACAGAAGAAACTAACACACCGTTGTAAAGCAATTATACTCCAATAAAGATGTTAAAAAAAAAAAAGGCAGCAGCTGGGTGCAGCTTATCAGAAGTGCCAGGGAAGTGAAAGTTAGCCAGGCAAAGGAAAGGGGAAGAAGCAAAAGCAGAGAGGCAGCAGCTGCCACTGGGAAAAAGGGAAAGAAAATGCTCAGAGCAGTGGCAAGTGTTCTGGGAGCCTCAGAGAGGTGAGGGCTCTGCCGGCCTCCTTTTCTTGGAAGAGGGGGACTGAAAGGCTGAGTCTTGGAACCAGGTATCCTTACCCTTCACACAGCTCCTTCCTGAGGGTTAGATGTGGGGTATGTGCTGCTGAGATGCTCACAGCATCCTTCTTCTCCTTCAAGTACCTCCCCTCTAAAAGGTGGCACTTGATTATCCTCAAATCTCTAAGAAAATAGTAACTGTAATTTTGGTTCAAGGTAAAGCTAATGATTTTCCTCAAGGTTGTCTCCCAGGAAAAATGCTTCAAAAATAAAAGATGTTGGTGATGTTAAGGTATAATAGTTTCCCCCTTAGAGCTGAAAGCTACAATCCCTTTGTACAAATATTCATTATAAAATTCTTACATCCCTAAAATGATACCATAGCACAAATGCCAACTCTTTTTTTTGTTGGTTTGTTTTTGATTTTGATGATATCATCATTTATAGCACTCCCTGCCTGCAATGTTCCCTCTTGTGCCTGGGACTTGAGGACATGGGAAGGGGGAAGGGTAAGCTGGGATGAAGTGAGAGAGTGGCATGGACATATATACACTACCAAATGTAAAATAGATAGCTAGTGGGAAGCAGCTGCACAGCACGGGGAGATCAGCTCGGTGCTTTGTGAGACTGTTAGATGCCAAGTTCACTTGTTGGACTAAAAACTGTCTAGATTTAAGGCTGATTTGGAGTCTCCTAGGGAAGAGGAAAGACTGGATAAATTATAACCCTTTCAGTTAATGTTCATCACCATTCAATTCCTTACTCTAAAGTATGGCATCCAGTAGGCTCACTCTGCATGTACATTGAATGAAAGGATGTTTGAAAAAAGAAAGCTGACCTTATGATTGAAAACCATTCGGAGTGCATAGAATCACAACTGTGGACTGTCTCCCAAATGTTCCTTACCATTATTCCCCTCCCCAATAAAATTTGCATTTTAGACCCTATAGTTCTGGGCCCTGGAATCTAGGACCTTGCCTCTGGAACTCTGATCCAGGGAACAGCAGTATCAGCCTCATCTGGGAACTTGTTAGAAACATAGACACTCCAGCCCCACCTGGGATCCACTGAATCAGAATCTGCACTTTAACAAGATCCCCAAGTGATTTGTGTGCATGTTAAAAGTTGGAAAAACACTGCTCTAAGGCACCTGGGCCACCTCCTTCCTGAGGCACCTGGTCAGGAGGCCCTCCGAGGCCCTGGCTTCAGCTTATAACTATAAGGGTCACCGGGCAGCTCCATACAGTACAGTGTGTGGAGGGCTGGAGGCTACAGAGGGTTCAAATTCCAGCTCTGCTGCTAAAGGAACTTTATCACATGGGCAAGTGACTTAAAAAATTCAACTTACAGACAACTTGCAAGAACAGTACAAAGAACTTCTGAATACCTTTATCCCTATTCACCAATTATAATAATAACATTTTGCCACATATGCTTTAATATTCTCTCTCTCTACCTATATAAATATTATTAATATTTCTGAACTCTTGGAGGGTTAGTTGCGTACATTGGCATGCCTTTCCCCTTAATACTTCAGTGTGTACTTCCTAAGAACAAGGACATTCTCTTACATCACCACAACACCAGGGCCAGATCCAGGGGGAGGCAAGCAAGGCCTGGGAGTGAGTGATCCCAAGGGGGGCTTCCTTAAATTTTGCACCCTAGGAGCCTTGCTTGCCACATCTAGTCCTGGCCCTACACACTACAGTTATCAAAATCAGGAAATCTAACACTGATTCTGTTGTCCATGTTACATTTTTGTCAATTGTCCCAATAATGTCCTCGATAGCAATTTTTTCCCCACACCCAATTCAGAATCACACGTAGAGTTTAGTTGTCATGTCTACTGAGTCTCCTTCAATCTAGAACCGTTCTTTAGTCTGTCATGACGTTGACATTTTGGAAAAACAAAAATCAGTTCTCTTATAGAATGCCGCTCAACAAGGGGACAAGTTTTTTAAATCTCCTGATGGTTCAGTTTAACCACCTATAGACTGAGACTTGAGACAGGACAGGTGTGGGTGGATTAAAAAGTAGCTATTACTGATTAGGAGCTTGTCGGTACCATGCTAAGTGCTTTACATGCATTATCTCATTAAGTCCTCCCTACAGCTCTATGACAGAGGCTGTCTTTTTACCCCCATTTTACAGATGAAGAAACTGAGGCTTGGAATAATTTGTCCAATGTAAGGAGTGAAATGGGGACCTGAACCGAGTCAGTCTGCCTCCAAGGAATGTTTGCTTAGTAACCATGCTAGTGATGCTTACCTAAATTTATGTAACATAAAATTCACCATTTTGGGAATTCCCTGGCTGTCCAGTGGTTACGATTCAGCGCTTCCACTGCTGGGGCCCCAGGTTCAATCCCTGGCGGGGGAACTAAGATCCCACAAGGTGCTCGGTGTGGCCAAAAAAAAAAAGAATATTCACCATTTTTTATTTTTCCCCCACATTTATTGAGATATAATTGATATATAACATCATTTAAGTTTCAAGTATACAAAGTGATGATTTGATACATGTATATATCACAAAATGATTACCATTATAAGGTTAATAAATCTATCACCTCACATAATTACATTGTTTTTTCCTTTTGTGGTGAGAACATGTAAGATCTACTCTCTTAGCAACTTTTAAGTATACAATACAGTATTGTGAACAATAGTCAGCATACAATATTAGGTCCCCAGAACTTATTCATCTTATAATTAGAAACTAGTACTTTTGGCCAACATCTCCCTACTTCCCCTACCCCCCAGCCCCTGTCAACCACCACTTTACTCTCTGTTTCTATGAGTTTTAATATTTTAAAGTGTACAATTCAGTGTCTTTTAGTACAGTCACAATTTTGTACAACCATCAGCACCATCTAATGCCAGAACATTTCCATCACCCCAAAAAGAAACCATATATCTCCTGATTCCCCTCTCTCCTATTCCCAGACAACCACTAATCTACTTTCTGTTTCTATGGATTTGCATATACATACAATATAATACTACTGAACAGTAAAAAGGAACTAACTACTGATACACACAATAACATTTTGGATCTCAAAAACAACTGAGTGAAAGAATCCAGCTACAAAAATCTGCATACTCTAAGATTTCATTTATATGAAATTCTAGAAAAACCAAAACCTTAGCAACAGGAGGCATGTCAGTGGTTACCTGGGGTCTGGAGTACAGAGGTGAGGAATCACTGCAGAGGTACAGAGGGAACATTTTGGAGTGATGAAAGTGTTCTAAAACTGGATTGTGGTGGAGGTTATACGATGTATACATTTACCCAAATTCATCTCTCTACCTCAAAAAGTTTGTAAATGTAAAATTATACCTCAATAAAACTGTAAAAAAACCGCACCCCAAACATACCTGTCTTCTATTGTTCAACTCATCAGCATGTCTTCCTTCATAGGCTGGCCCCAAATCTATCTTCCCAGCCTCTTCTCCCTCCTCTCCCCTCCGTGCATTCACTCAACAAATATTCTAACATTCCATGCAAGGCCCAGTGTTAGGCACTCTGGAGGGAGTGAGAGAAGAGAACCTCTGTCCTCAGGGAACTCACAGCCTAGTCTGGGAGCAGAAAGAAAGGGTGCTCAACCTTGAAAAACATCAGAGGTCCTAGAGGATCACTGAGTCTTATAGGAGAGGAAGAAGAAGATACGTTCCAGACGCTTTGAATTTCAAGTTGCAAACAAGTTTCAATTTAATTTTTTGAATAGGGAATACATTCACATGGTTCAAAAATAAAAGAAAGTGTACAGTGGAAACTTTCCTCCCACCCATCCCCCATCTGCCCAGTTCCCACTCCACTCCACACAACCACAGCTGTCATAAATACACATTACTTTTCCTCCTTTTTAACAGAAAAGACAGCATAATATACACATTGTCCTGGGCCTTGCTTTGTCATTTGGCAGTAAACCTTGTAGATCTTTCCATACAGGTACAGCAAAAAATTTTACTTTGACAGTTATATAGTGTTCCTTTGTATGGATGTGCCATAATTTATTTATCCAGCCTCCTTTTTTTTTTTTTTTTGGGGTACGCGGGCCTCTCACTGTTGTGGCCTCTCCCGTTGCGGAGCACAGGCTCCGGACGCGCAGGCTCAGCGGCCATGGCTCACGGGCCCAGCCGCTCC
>NC_041232.1:64910173-64951864 GCF_002837175.3 Physeter macrocephalus
CGCGGCATGTGGGATCTTCCCGGACCGGGGCACGAACCCGCGTCCCCAGCATCGGCAGGTGGACCCTCAACCACTGCGCCACCAGGGAAGCCCTATCCAGCCTCCTTTTGGTAAGCATTTGAGTTATTCCCAACAGCCTGTTATAGCAAACAATGCCACAATAAGTAACCTCTTACAAGTAGTATATTATGTTTTGTTTTGTATATGGCCAAATATATCTGTGGCTACATACTGAAATTTTTAAAAATCATTTACAAACACACCAACCACTTCCACATCTCTAGGCTGTTTTCTCTGCCTTGAAAGGCCCCGCTCAATCCCTTTCTACTGGCAAACTCCTGCTTTACCTCAAGATGTAGCTCAAATGTCACTGTCTTGTGAAGATTTCTGAACTTCCTCAGGCAAGATGGGGTTGCTCTTTCTCTTGTCTCTCACATATTCCATCCCACATCACCAGAATTGTCTACTAACACTTCACTCTTCCCCCACTTGACTGGGAGGTACTCAAGGGCATGTGCTATAGTAGATTTATCTCAGAATCCTTTAGAACTCGGTACCTGGTAGATATCGAATAAAACGTTCATCGCATGAATAGTTAGGACTGAAAAAGAGGGCTCGTATTGCTCCTGTCCCTCACTTTCAGCTGCCTCCCAGTCTCTGTTAATACTTAGAGGACTGCCACCAGACAAAGGTGGGCCGTGATTTCCCTTCCCCTCCCACCTAATTCCTTCCTGCCTGCCTTCACACCTTTCCCCCCTCGGGAATCTGTCCACAGCTGCCCTTGTGGCCCTTGCTGGATCTAGCTATTACGGCGGGGAAGGAAGGAAGGAAGGAAGAGAGGGAGGGAGGGAGGAAGGAAGGAAGGAAGGAAGGAGAGAAAGCGAAAGAAAAGAAAGCGAAAGAAAAGAAAGAGAGAAAAGAAAAGAAAAGAAAGAAAGAGCAAGCAAGCAAGAAAGGAACTGGAGCCTTGGCTCCACCCATCTTCTCTCTTCCTCATCAAGTCTGGCTTAGGCCGCCTCTAAAGCTAAAACAACAAATCACCTGATAGTCAAATGGACATCAGTCCTTTAAGCCAGAGGAGATGACAGAGTTTACTATGGTGCTTTTAGTAATATGGAAAACACAGTGTTCAGGTTAATCAATGTTAAGTGATCTTCAAAGGCAACTTGGATAATTGTAAAAAAAAAACAAAACACTGGGTTAACCCCAAAATGTTCATGTACTAACTCTTGCCTGGAGCTGTTAATTGCTATGTCATTTCCACAAGAATACTGTATATTATTCTATTCCTTCCTAGGTGGGCAGTACAGGTGAGAGCTCTCTGTCTCCACCTCTGGGATGAAAAGGTTAAAACTCTGTATTCTCCTCACCCTGGGGAAGCTCCAGTTCACAGGAGGTGGAACCATCAAAGAAAACAAAAGGGAAAGAAAGCTTTCAAGCCTTTGCCTGCCCAGGACAGAGATGGATCTGGGAATCGAGACGTTTCACCCAGGGAGGTCTCAGGAAAGGTGGTAGCTAAGATCCTTTGGGGGCTGTGGTCTTCAAAATTTCTTGCTTACCTCCTAAAAGAAATTTGACAAACTATGTTTCTTCTTGTATTCTTAAAGGTCATATGTAAAATGTTTCAGCTTAAGTTTAAATAATGGCAAAGTTTGTTATTTTTGGCATATTATAGGTACTGGCATTTAAAAATAAGATTGTTACATCATTCTTTAAGTGTATCCAAGGGAATCTAAATATCACGATGCATCTATCATCCATTTAAAAAATACATAAAAAGCATTTCTTTAAAAGAAGTTTAACATCATTCTTTATCTCTTTATCTTATATTTCCATTCCACTTGCCCCGGAACATTTTAATATAATATTTTAGGCTGGAAAGTCTTTTATTGATCAGCCTTTTTTCTTTTTAATTTTTTAAAAATTTATTTATTTTATATTTATTTTTGGCTGTGTTGGGTCTGCGTTTCTGCGCAAGGGCTTTCTCCAGTTGCGGAGAGCGGGGGCCACTCTTCATCGCGGTGCGCGGGCCTCTCACTGTCACGGCCTCTCCTGTTGCGGAGCACAGGCTCTGGATGCGCAGGCTCAGTAGTTGTGGCTCACGGGCCCAGCCGCTCCGCGGCATGTGGGATCCTCCCAGATCGGGGCACAAACCTGTGTCCCCTGCATTGGCAGGCGGATTCTTAACCACTGCGCCACCAGGGAGGCCCAATCAGCCTATTTTATTTCCCTGTAAAAATTAAAAAAAAAAACAAAACTTTGAGTCTCTAAGTTTAAAACATTTATCTCAATTGTATTACCAATATAATTTTGTTATTCTTTTGGTTCAATTTTGAATATCTAATTTATCTAAATTACCCTCTATGAATTTTGATCAACCATTAAAGTGTAGAATATTTTTGCCAGAATAAAATAGGGTTCAGAGTCAACTCTATTTCTCATTTCCACTTGTATGGATAGAAGCATGAAACACCTTGTTCATTCATTCAACAAATATTTATTGAGCACCTCCTATATGTCAATAGGAACTCTAGGCACTTGGGATAACTTAGTAAACACTACAGATAAATCCCTGCTCTTGTGGAGCTTTCATTCTAGGGGGAGATGATAGACAATAAGCACTAAGCATAACACATAAGTAAATAAGACAGTATGTTAGAAGATAAGAGCTATGGGAAAAGATAGAGCAGGGTAAGGGTGATCTGGGGTGTAGAATGAGGGTTCAGAACAGGTTGTGATTTCAAAAAGGTCAGGGTGGGCCTCACTGAGAAGATGACATTTGACTAAAGTAAGTGAGGTAATTAGCAATGCATATACCTGGGGAAATGTGTGCCAGGCAGAGGAAACAGCTAATGCAAAGGTCCTACCTTGGGAACCTGGCTGGTGTCTTCTAGGGTCAGCTAGGAGGTCAGTAAGTCTACAGCAGAGTCATCCGGGAGAAGAGTAACAGGAGATGCGATTAGAGAGGTAATGATCAGAAGTGTGGTTATGGTGTAGATCTCACAGAACCCTGTAGACTATTTTAAGGATACAGACTTTTACTCTGAGTGAAATGAGGAGCCATTGCAGGGATTTAAGCAGAGGAATGATATGATCTGACTTGTATTTTAGGAGGATCACTCTGGCCGTTATGTTGAGAATAGACTCTAAGGGGCAAGCAAGAAAGCAGGGAGAGCTTCTAGAAGACTAACCCAAGCATGTGATGATGGTGGAACAGACCAGGGGCAGCAGTGGAGGTGGTGAGGAGTATTTTGACTCTGGACTAGACATGGGATGTATAAGAAAGAGGGAAGTCCAGCATGACTCCAGGGCTTTTGATCTGAGCAACCTGAAGGGTGGACTTGTCATCAACTGAGACAGGGAGGTTGTTGGGCTGAACAGATTTGAGGGAGGAGATGTGCAGTAGGCTGCTGGGTATCATAATCTGGAATCTAAATGAGAGGTCTGAGCTGAAGATATAAATTTGGGAGTAGTCATCATATATGATGATCTCATGTATCTTAGATGGTACTGAAAGTCAGGAGGCTTGATTAGATCACCAATGAAATGTGAGTAGAGACAGAAAAGAGAAGAAATCCAAGGAATGAGCCCTGAGTCATTACAAGGTCTGGGAGGAGAGACGGAATCAACAAAGAAGAAAGAAGTAAGGGAATGAGGGATCTGATGAAGTGATGAGGAGGAAAACCAAGAGGGTGTAGTTAAAAAAAAAAAAAAGGTGAATCAAGTGGTTAGCTGTATCAGTTGTTACAAAGAGGTCAATTTAAGATGATAATTGTGAATAGGTCATTAGACTTAGGCAATGTGAAGTTCCTTGTTGACCTTGACAAGAACAGTTTTGACAAAGTGATAAGGATGAAAGCATGAATGGAGTGGGTTTAAGAGAGGGTGGGAGACCCTCTCAGGTGAAGACCTAAAATATGCCACATATGTAATCTCATGTGTGTTGTTATGATTCTATTACCTATGTATGTAGTCTTAACATATATATCATATTTGGCATGTTTTTCAACTTTATATTAATTGTATCATATGGTATGTATTCTGTTGCTCTAGAATGGGAGAAGAACTAGAGACAGCACAGAAAACTCTTTTAGGAGTTTTGTTGCAAAGGAAGCAGAGAAATGGGGCAGTTACTGCCAGTGGAAATGGGTCAAAGAGAAGATTTCATAGGACTGGAGAAATAACAGCTGCTTATAAAATTTTATGGGAATCACCCAGTAGAGAGGGAAACATTGATAAGATAGAGGAGGGAGGATAATTGGTAGAGTGATGGTGACACCCTTGATTAAGCAAGATGATATTGGGGTCTATTGCCTTAGCAGAGGGACTGGCTTTAGCTAGCAGCATGGAAAATTCACCTACATAATGGAAGGGAATGTGGAGAAGAGGTTACAGATGCTGGTATGTGGGTATGGGTAGATGAGATGGCGAGATTCTGTGTAAGTTTTCGTCTCATTGCTTCAACTTTCTCACTGGAATAGGAAACAAGGTTATGAATCAAAAACGAGGATGAGAGGGAAAGGAGGTACAGATTGGAGGACAGAGAGGTATGACATCCAGAAGAATGGAGGAGGGAAGTAGAATTCCTGGGCAGCACTAAGGACCCACTTGAAGTTCCAGGTGATGAAATGAAAGTGAAACTAGTCAGCGTGATTGTGTTTTTCTTTAGCCACATTCAGATGCACGGGGGATGATGTGAAGTAGATGGAGAACTGGCATGAATCAGGATTGTGGTTTTGCCCAGTAAGCACGGCAAAGGGAGAAGAGGAAAGGGGGTTGAGGGTGTGTGCCAGGGAGTGATTGTAATGACTGGCCAGGGGTGTAAGCTGGGTAAGCATGGGAGAGAGGATAAGTGGATTGCAGAGTTGTTGGAGTTCGAGTACTACAGGGAAATATGGAAATAGGAGGGGGTGTTCAGAGTGTGAGGTGTTTGAAACTGTGAAGAAGTTATTGAGTTTGATGAGGCTCTCGTGATTATGCCAAGGGAATAAGTGGCTGAGTTAGGGTAGGACAAGATCCTTGGAGGAGACGTCAAGAAACCGAGAGGGCAGGGAATGGGGGTGATCATCGGGTATATATTATAACCGCTTAGGATTAAGACCGAAATGATATTGGAGTGACGGACAAGAGCAAATGATGAAAAAATGAAGAGGAGGGCTTCCCAGGTGGCGCAGTGGTTGAGAGTCCGCCTGCTGATGCAGGGGACGCGGGTTCGTGCTCCGGTCCGGGAAGATCCCACATGCCGCGGAGCGGCTGGGCCCGTGAGCCATGGCCGCTGAGCCTGGGCGTCCGGAGCCTGTGCTCCACAACGGGAGAGGCCACAGCAGTGAGAGGCCCGCGTACCGGAAAAAAAAAAAAAAAAAAAAAAAGAGGAATGAGAGCAATGATGAGGGATACTGAATGACAAGATTTAAAGCTGCAGGTTAATGGGGAGGAGAGAGAGGGATGGTCTGGAAGCATTGTGGAGGAGGAAGCAGGAGGCCTACCTCACCTCCAGGCCCAGTCTATGAGGCTCATGGTTGAAAATACAGGACCTACGACTTGAGAGGGGGAGGGGAAGCAGTGCCCCAGGGGAAAGTCAGGTTTCCCTTAAACAAGGAGGCAACGGAACCTGAAGAAATTCTGAGGAGGTTGAGCTTATAGGAATTGTCCTTTGAATAAATAAACAGAGACTCTAATGTGGCCCCATATGATCCCACCTCCAGGTGTTCATGTCCTGTGTGGTCTCCTTCCCCTGAGTGGGGGTGGGACTTGTGATTTGCTTCTGGCCAACAGAGTATGGCAAAAGTGACAAGATGCATGTGTTTAGATAATTGCTAGAGATAGGAATGGAAGAAGTTCAGATATAGCAATGTTACTCAATTCTTTTAACTCCTTCTGAGGTATACTGCCAAGAATCACATGTTGATCTATTATCAAATCACATAGTTAGGTTTTCCTTCAATTTTGTTGATAGCAAATAGCTGAAAACCACCTGACTTGCAAGATAACTTATAACCATTCGCTTTGAGTCATTCACTTTCTCAGCACAGTCACCAATTTCTGACTTGTTCCTCTGAATTGTCCTGGAGGTTTTTTACATCTTGGATCGATGTGCTTTAGTAATTAATGAGTGAGAGTTTTTACTTTGGTTGGACAGCGGGAGAAGAACAGTTTTGAAAGGGGATGCTGTGTCTTCAGGTGCTTTCTCAAGCTGAGCAATTTTTTTTTTTTTTCTAAATCTTTGCCCGCATGCGGCATGCGGGATCTTAGTTCCCCCACCAGGGATTGAACCCGTGCCCCCTGCATTGGGAGCATGGAGTGTTAACCACTGGACCGCCAGGGAAGTCCCAAGCTGAGCAATTTTAGACTATAGTACGCATTGCAGTGAGGCATCTGGAAATGAATTCCCTTAAAACTAGTCTTGGAAAGTCTTCATAAACCCCAGGGAACGCCAGTTTGAAGACACAGATTTAGAGGCTGTCGTGCAGAAGAGAAAAGAGCCCAAGCTGTGAAAGAGAGGACAGCGTGGGATTAGGGAACTGGGTGTAAAACATAGGCGGGGGAATAGACAGTTTCTGGGCGACAAGACTTAAGACATGACTTTAGAGCCTTCCGACATTACGTAATTGGTCTTGGTGGGACCCCAACAGAAATATTTCCTGGTTCGTGAAAAAAATATATATGTAATTAGTATGTGTTTTCTGAAACTTTAAAAATATCAAATAAATGCATTCATCCTGTAAAATTTTCGAATAAAAGAAGTGTAAAGTCAAGAGCAGAGTTTACACCTTTCCCTACCCAGCAGGTAACCTAGTTAACAGGTGTCTTGTAGGACCTTGAAAGTCCCTTCCAACTCCGAGGTCTGACTAAATCTCTTCCAACAGGAACCACTGACTTTTCGTAACACCTGAACAGGCTCTCAAATCTATGGTTCCGTGATTGGCCTGTGCACCTTTTCAACCTAAGAAGGCATCTCGAGAGTTTAAACACCTTTGGATCTAGTGACCCAGGGCTGCAGTCATCCTAGTCTCTTTCCAAAGTACTAAACCGCTACAACTACCTTCTCCCCAGAGCAAGCTGTTAAAGTCTAATTTTTGTGCCCACGCTGGTCCTCATAAACGAGGCCCGCTTGATCGCTATTTATAAACTTACTGGACACTCACTACACGCCGAGTTCTCCCGCGCTGCTTGGGTACTTTTTGGCAAAGGGACGCCCATCTGTCTGATGACCACTCCCTCCAAGCAGCCTTTCCCCCGACCTTTGCGGGAAGCGCCCTCGGCCAGGGCGATCCCAGGCTGGGACTCGGGGCTCCCGGCCGACTGTGCTGCCCCGCGGGCGCCTGCGCAGAACGACCCTCGTCACTCCGGCTGGAGGCGGGGGCAGCCAAGAGAAAGGAAAGCTGCGGGGGAAAAGGGCCAAACCCTGAAATTACCCGGATGTGGTCCCTGCGCGCGCATGCTCAGTGTCCTCTCGACAAGTTGGCAGCAACAACACGGCCCTGGTCGTCGTCGCCGCTGCGGTAACGGAGCGGCTCGGGTGGCGGAGTCCGCGTTCGCGGCCGCCCGCTCTCCTCCGGAGGCCCTTCCCGCCCTCCCCTCGGCTCCACGGCTGCCCAGGGGGCGGGAGCGGGCGAGGGGAGCCGGGCGCCCCGCGAGAGGGGCCCCCTGCCGCGGGGCGGCCCGGGAGCTCGAGGCGGCCCGGCCCGCACGGGCAGCGGCGCGGCGCCGAGGAGGGGCGGCCTGGCCCGGACGCCTCGGCGCGGGGCCCGAGGAGCGCTCCGGGCCGCCGGGGGAGCGACGAGCCCGGCGCCCCCGCGGACGAGCCGCCGCGGGAGAGCGGACGCCGCTTGCCGTCGCCCGAGCCCAGGTAACGCGCCATGTCCCCTCCCATTCTCCCGACCGGGCCCGCGCACCCCGCCCGCGGCTTCCCCGCCCCGGGGCGGGCTCCCGGCGGTGGCAGCGGCGTGGAGCGCGCGGGAGGCCGGCCTGGAGAACCGGCGCGGCCGCCTGACGGGCCAGCGGCCCCGGCGCGGGTCGGACCGAGCCGTGGTGCCTCGCGTCTGTCGGTCTCCGGGGTCGGTCCTCCGGCCCCGAACTCCCTTCGCAGTTTGTCGCGGAATCAAGTTGAACTCGGACTGGGACTCCTGCAGCGGCCGCCGCTGCTCTTTGTTGTTCTGAGTAGTTTCAGTGTTCCGCCTGGACGAGCGAGTCGGGTCGGTGTGTACTGCCTTAGGTGTAAATGAAAGTTGTAAATGGTTTGTCTTAATTTCTTTTCTCAAGCAAATTTTTATTTTCTCTTTGTCCTTTATTTTCTCTTCCTGGTTGAGTCATTCCAGTTATGTTTCTGGCTTTGGTTTGTTTACTTACTTTTTGAGTATTGTGGGTGATGGCGGTATGCGGGAAACATTCTTAGCAGCTAACTGACACCCGCCCCCCGCACTCCTAATGAAAAATAAAAGACATAGTTTATCTTATTGCTAGGACTACAAGTACTGAGCGTGAAATTGGTGTGGGGTGTGTAGGGCGGTGGCTCCATCACATGCCCCAAACTGCTGTTACGATTTCTTAAGCTAAATTTTAAAAGATTTTCAAAGAAATTGGTGTGTTTTGTTAACTTTAACGGTTTTTTTGGGGGGGGCGGAATAGAGAAGTTAAAAAAAAAACCCTATTGAAAATTGATAGTTATTCCACCCCCCGAAAACCCTAGTAAAATTAAAAAATGTGTTTGCCTATTTTTAAATAGTTTATTTTGAATTTAGTTTCTTAACGCCTTTAGTTTTTGGACTGTAGTTTAAGGTGAAACTGCCAGTTATTTAGGAATAATATAAGATAATGGGGAATCATTTTAATTAGTCTGAATTGACTTTCTAAAAGCATGTTGTCTTGGCTGACTTTTAACAACATCTGAGTTTTGCAAGAATTAGCATCCTTTTAGTCTCAGTAGCAGTTTGATTATTCGGGTGTTAAAGTAATTAGATTTAGAACGTTGCACTTGAATAGTTCTTATTGTAGTTTTCATAAATTGTCTTTGCTAAGTTGTACTTTGACTATATCTCAGCTGAAATATAGCCTGGGGAGTTCTAATGTGCAATTTTTCTTTTTCTGCTAAGGATTTATTTTCTCTTTTGCAAAGTTCTGATATGGTTAGTACGTGACATTTCAACTTGTAAATGATTGATATAATTAACATCTTAAAATATGATTTTTTAGTTACAGTGTTTCTCCCATAATGTTATGATTTTGAGTTTGTTACAGTACAAGTGTAATACAGGTAGGCCAAGCGTTTAAAATTTGGAGTATCTTTAGGTCTAAGGGTGGTGATGAATTATGTAGGTATAAGTTGTTGGAATTAAAACTAAGAGTTGTTTTAGAGAAAATTTATATAACATTTTGTGAGTCTATTAATAGAAGTGACTTTTTCTTTGCTTTCCAGGTTTTTGGGTGAGGTTGCTTTAAGGAGGTATTGCATCTTAATTTTTTTATTTTTGAAGTGGGAGTGCCTAAGTAGAAACTAATATGTTTAGCTGAGTTTCTTCGTTGTATATCTTGAGCGTAGAAAAAACTGCAAACCCGTTTCAGATTTAATGAAAACTTGTGCTGAGAAAGTCACTTTGAAATTTTTCAGAGTAAGTTTTGTATGCATCATTGACCTTTTCCGAAGTCTTTGCTGCTCGAAGCAATTCTACTTATGCTAGGAAGCAGCAAATCTTATTTCTAAAAGCCTATACTTCACTTTCTTAAGCTACATTTTAGTTGAGCTGTTTCATCATTTGTGTGTGAATTCATTTTTCTGCATTCCCCTTCAGATTTTCCCCCCCAAATTAAAGAGCAAGTATTAAACTAATTTATGCTGTCCAGTCACACTCCAGCTCTCTGGCTTTGAAGCTGTTTTTTTCTGATTGAGCCAGTGTTATAGTAACATCATTAGACACTATTCTAATTGAGCTGTGAATTGCTGAGGCCTCTACTAGGGCAGTTAACCCTACAGGATCTGCCTCACTCATTACATTTAAAATGCATATTTAGTCTCATCTAAAATTTTGTCTGTTTTGGTGAGAACATGCATTATTTTTCTTATGTTTAAGCTTTACTTATTTCAGTTCTGTTGTGTCGCCTTCTAGCTTATGCCTAACTTTTTTTTCATTTTTTAATTCAGTGATTTTAGAGTGAATCGTTCTCTAAACATGTTAGCCATTTCCCTGCCCGTTTTATATGTTTGGATTTCCTTTTTTTCCCCCTAGAACATAGTGTAGTTAGGCAGAAATTTTTGTTTTGTTTCAGTGATGATTAAAGGTGAAGTGACAATCATGTATAAAACTAATTGACTGAAATGAGTTTGATTTCATTATTTTCTACACTAAAGTTAAAGGAGTTAGATCAGCATAACACAGAATTTAATACCACTTTGTTAAATTATCAAATTTTGGGGTTTTTGTTCCACAGTTAATGAAGATTTAATTGTTTTAAAAAGAGAAGTTCAAACAGTTGACAAATATGTCTAGATATTATTCATTTGAGCAACTTTTAATATGGTACTATTAGCATCATAATATGCCAAAACATATGCTTAATAATGAGTCAGATTTAGAATTTTTGGATTTTTTTTCTCATCCTAATATGTGTAATTTTGGTGATAGGAAATGTGGCTAAATTCCAGTTTCTCAGGAACAAGGTATTTTAGGTTGTGTCACCTTGACACTATTACGTGGTGTACTTGGCATCCAGGAAAATTTGTTTTAACCATGACAGTGGATAAAAACTAGGGTAATACTTACTTATGTAAAACTAAGATGATAGGTCATCAGAATCTTATAATTTAAGTCTTGATTATTTACTACTGCAGATTATAGGTCAGATAGCTACTAGAGATTGTAAAGAGTGCGTATTTTTACATCTTAATTTAAAGTTGGTGATAACTGTAAATACCTTTAAGCTTAAAGACTGTACTTCATTATTTACATTTTAAATGAGAATTGTTTGCCATTTGGAAAACTTGTAACTGTGTGGGATTCGTCTTTTTATTGCTTTTTCACTCCCAAGGTTTAGGGCAGTGGTTCTCAACCTCGGCTACATCTTGAAATCTCTTGGGAAGCTTTACAAAATACCGATGGCTGGAACCCACCTCCAGAAATTGTGACTCAAATGGCTTGGGGTGCAGCCAGATCAGAGTTCCAAAATGGTTGAGCTATTAGGGTCCTCTAACTTCTTTTTTTTATTTAACTGTTTCATTTGTGTCAGCTTTGCATTCTTTAATACAGTGATATACACATGCGTGATATAATTATCTCACTTCCGACTTAATGAGTTCTTTGAAGGTATTGCCACACTTGTTTTGCTTCCAAATCTGTCCCTCTGTCTGTCTCTCTCCTCTTTGAATCTCTTTCTTCATTTTTCAATTAATTTGAATTGTCTGGTGGCAAGTTATAGGAAGCTGTATCTCCCCTGATGAGAAGTTGGTTTATCATTGCTATCCTAAATAGGAAGTTGATATTTTGACATATTCTAAAATGCTTACTTGGGCTCCTTTTAAAGACTAATGACTTTGTTTAGGTGCCAAACTTTACATCTAAACTCCCAGTGGGAATCTGATCTTCCTAGAGGTTAATCTGCTTGGAAACCATCACATTTTCTAGGCATCAATTAACTGGTCACTTCGCTGGTTCCTGAGAAGCAAGTTGCATTGATTTAGGTTTTACTATCAGAGGTTAACTTACACACTGTGAGACAGTTGCTCAGCAAGCCCAACTAGTTAGCAGTTCTTTAGAGATCATCTAGGGGGGCATATTCAGTTCTCCGTTTATCAATATATTAGTTCATAAGTGCTGGTCTACAAGTAGTTGCATCTGCGTCTCTGGAAGAACTATTTAAAAAAAAAAGAACAAAATATTCTTTGATATCAGTATGTGGCCAGTCATTGAATCATCTGGTGAAAGGATTACTGTACATAAGCACACTAGGTGCATCTGTGTCATACAGGTCTCCTACCAAAACTAGTTGAAGGAAGAATTTTATGTGTATAGATGTTGAAATTAAGCAGCTGGCTAATAGTAACAAAAATGGCATAACTTCTGTGTAATTAACCTTTTAAATTAGTTTCATATATTCTTGACATTGCAGTTTGTTTCACTGTCTTTTTGGTAATTCTTAAAGTGAGGCATGTGGACTAGCATAGACTACGTCAATGCTTTGTAAAACTGACAACAACTCAGACTCCCAGGGTGCTTTTTAAAGGTAGGGCCCCACTCAATATATATTTAGTAGGCCTGAGCCTACTGCAGGGGGAAGTCTGATACAGCCCCTTTTGAAAGAATAAGCTAGATGACTTGATAGTCTCCTTCATTTAGAAGGTTTTATGAAATGTATTTTTCAGTTATCAGTTATTAAAATTCATCCTACTTCACAATCTTTTAAAACGGTATTTTCCAAAGTGTGGTCCACAGACTCTTGGGGGTCCCCATGACCCTTATCTTCTAGGGATTCATGAAATCAAAATTATTCCCATAATAAAATTGAGACATTATGTGCCCTTTTACTGTGTTGACATTTGCACTGATGGTAGGGAAGCAGTGGTGGGTAAACTGCTGGCACCTAAGCTTGAGTCAAGGCAGTGGCACCAAACACACGTTAAGCATTTGAAAAAATGCCAGTTTCACTTAAGAATATCCTTGGTGAAGCAGTAAAATGTTTTAATTTTTAAAATATCTACCCTGGAGTGCATGTCTTTCCAGTATTTGGTGTGATTAAATGGAAGTGTGCATAAAGTTCTTCTGCACATCAGCGTACAAGGTTCATCTTTAGGAAAAGCACTTGTGTGATTGAGCTGCATGCTAAACTGTTTTTTTATTTTTACTTAAAAGAATGACTGATAGGTAAACTGTAGTTACTTAGACTTGGATATTTGGCAGGCATTTCCTTGAAAATAAGTGAAGTGAGCCTGCCACTCAAGGAAAATAACTATTTGCTGCCAGTGATAAAAATATGATCTTTCAAGTGAAAATCAGATTTTTGGAAAACTTGTATCTGCCACCATGGGCTTGCCAGCTTCCCAGTACTTAAAGATTTTTCTGATGAGATTGGTGATGAGATTTAGCAATGTGATTTTTAAAAATACATTGTGTAAGGAAATGTATCAACATTGGGAAGTTCCGTATAAATCATTGAACCAGTGTTTTTCCAGATGACCAGTGCATGATGTTACAAATCATGCATGGGTAGGAGATCCATTCAAAGCACAATATGGACCAATGGATTTTTATATAGCAGAGCCAAGAAGTTCACTGATACAGTTTCAGATTCCACATGGCAACTAACCTTTAGGAATTGCCATTTGTTGCATTTTTGGTGTTGAATGAAAGAAGACTATCCATCATTATCTAAAAGGGCCATTAAAATATTCTTCTCTTTTCCAGTTATCTGTGTGAGGCATATTTTCTTCATAAGCATTAACCAAAACAACATATCACAATAGATTGAATGCAGAAGCAGATATGAGAATTCAGCTGGCTTCTCTTAAGCTGGACATTAAAGAAATTTGCAAAAATGGAAAACAGTGTCACTCTGAATACTGACTTTTAAAAATTTTTTATTTATTTCATTTTTGGCTGCGTTGGGTCTTTGCTGCTGCGCGCGGGCTTTCTCTAGTCGCGGTGAGCGGGAGCTACTCTTCATTGTGGTGTGCGGGAGCTACTCTTCATTGTGGTGTGCGGGCTTCTCATTGCGGTGGCCTCTCCTGTTGCAGAGCATGGGCTCTAAGCGCATGGGCTTCAGTAGTTGTGGCACGTGGGCTCAGTAGTTGTGGCTCATGGGCTCTAGAGCGCAGGCTCAGTAATTGTGGTGCACAGGCTTAGTTGCTCCGCGGCATGGGGGATCTTCCCGGACCAGGGCTCGAACCCATGTCCCACGCATTGGCAGGCGGATTCTTAACCACTGTGCCACCAGGGAAGCCCCTGAATACTGACTTTTTTGTTTGTTTTAGAAAATAGTTATTTTTCATAAAATTTATTAATATGTAATGGGTTTATTTTAAATTAATTTAATAGAGTAAATAAACATTTGTTTTAATTTGTGATATGATAAATATTAATAGATGTAACTCGTATAAACAAAGGCTATTTGGAATTCTCAGTAATTAAGAATGTAGGTAAGTGGACTGCAGACCAGAGAGTTTGGCAACTGCTATTTTAAAGTAACTCGTTATCTGTATTACTGACAAGATTACGGGTTGGTTCTATTGTTTATATATGTGGTTTGTATTATATTGCTGCTGTTTCTGAGAATATTAACTCAGTTTTTAAAAAGTTGAAGTATATAGTTGATTTACAATGTTGTGTTAGTTTCAGGTGTGCAGCACAGTGATTCAAATATGTATATATGGATGTAGATATATAGATAATATATATATTCTTTTTCAGATTTTTTTCCCCTTATAGGTTATTATGAAATATTGAGTGTAGTTCCTTGTGCTATACTGTAGGTCCTTGATTAGCTCAATTTTTATTCAGTTATGTACTGGGAAATATGTAGTAGTCAAGTTAAGTAAAAAGGGAATTCATTGGCTTCGTCTGGAATCAGAGCTGGCCTCAGAGTGCTGGATCCAGGGTCACAAGAAGCCAGTATCATCAGGATTCTATCTCTTGGCTTTGCTTTCCTTTCTGTTAGTTTAAGTCTCAGGTAGATTCCAGACTAACTACTCTCAGCTTCAAGTTCAAGCCCAGCAAAGAGCTTTTTTTTTTTTCCCCTCTCTGTAGTTCCAACAAAAGTCCTGGAGCTGTGTTATTAGCCTGACTTTGGTCCTCTCCCATCTTTGAAACAGCTAATGTACCTAAGAGGTAGCTCTGGTTAGTCAGGATTGGGATTCTCCCCCCTGTCCAGATGGGGAGATTTCCTTGGGAAATCAGAGTACTGTTACAGAACGGGAATTATATGCTGGCAGACAAAAAACAGATGTCAACTAGAGGACTCTGTTGATTTTTCTTTTAACAACTTTTATTTATTCATTCAGAAAAATGTTAATTTTTAAATAAGATTATTTAAGGTGAAATTGGTGTACCAGTATGACATTTAAATCTAATCCCAATGGGTAAACAAGAAGCACATCTCTAAATTTGTCCCTGTAGTTCATCTTAAAAGTTACCACACAGAAAAGTTCTTTTTGTTTGTTTGATTGTGTTATTCCCATCTCAGATCTTTATAATCATTAATACCTGCACATATAATTCTTTATGCTCTTACAGGTTCTCCTCCAATTGCACTTATTTTGACAAAGCTCAATCTAGACTGTACCTTGTACTGCAGGCAGTTGAACTAATCCTGTGCACCAACCCCTGCTCCCTGCCCCAGCTTGTACACCTATGCTTAGAATTTCTTTCTAGTGACACTCTTCACCAGGCCAGGCTTTTTTTTTTTTTTTTTTTTTTTCCCTCCTTGTTAAGTACTTTCTCAAATATTCCCATATTTGATCCTCGACCAAAGTATCTATAACTTCTAGAAAATATACGTGTTTGTTTCACATAGTGTAGTCAATAATCCAAAAGTAAACAGACGTCCAAGAAATAAAAAAATGTCAACATCCATTAAAGTTTATGAATTTCCATGAGAGCCTCTCGGGTCAGTACTCAGCCTTTTTAATTTTAGAGAGTATTTTAATTATTTTGGCCTTGTAGTCCATGGAGTTGCTTTTAGACCTATGGTCAACTTCAGGTGACAGCTTATGTTTAACAGCAAGGCTAGAGACAAAACACAAAATAGGTAGATATAAGAACAAACCTCAGTCCCTTTGGCTGACTCCTGCCTCCCGTTAGCCCGTCGCTGTGGGATGGCTTGTTCTATTACAGCAACTTTATCTAATACCTGTGTGTTGGAGACTTTCAAGTAGCCTTAACTTCTCTAATGAGCTCTTCAAACTCAGCATATTTAAAGCTGAATTGGTTACTTAACCTCTTTTAAGTCTTGTCTTCTTTATCATTCAGTTAACCTATCTAGGAAACTGGCCATCTTTTGACTCTCTCCTTTTTACTCCTTATACTTAGTTGACTAAAAAATCTAGTCTGTTCTACCTAGAAAAGTCTTACTGGTTCCCCTTTTGTTTCCATTGCCCATGCCCCTAATCTAGGCCCTGTCACTCTTCTGATCACTGTCTCCTGACTGGTTTTCTGTTCCTCTTTGCAAAGCTCTTCTCCATGCTCTCACTGTAGTTTTCTTTCTAATACAGATCTAAGGCTGTTATTCCTCCCCCTCTCTACCAGAAACCTGCTCTAGACAAAACATCTGCACTCTTGTCCCTCTGCTTTTTCCTAGGATTTTCCTTCAGCCTGGCAAATTCTTATTCACATGTGGTAGTTGTAAGTACTCTCCCGTCCAAATTCTGATGGCTCTCTTCTGGCACATGGTTAATATTTACTTCTCTGTCTCCCTCCCCCACCTTGAAATTAGGCATGGTCCTGGGCTCTCAGCTTGGGCACTAGTGACATTTGGGGCCAGATCATCCTTTGTTGGAGGGGCTGTCCTGTGTGTTGTAGGATGTTTAGCAGCAGCCCTGGCCTCCGCCCACTAGATGCCAGTGTACTGCTCTGCCTTCCACCTCCCCCTTCCAGTTGTGGCAGTCAGCATTGTCTCTAGACATTGCCAAATGTCCCTGCAGGGACAGAGTTGCCCTGGTTGAGAACCACTGGCATGGCCATATGACTTGGTCCATCCAGTGTGAGCAGAAGTGATAGTCAACGTTTAAAAGCCAGTTCATGAGTTACCTATCTTTTCCCCTGCCATTTAAGGACATATGTAGAAATGGAGACTTTGTTAGCCTAATCCATGAGAGATGACAATGAGCGGTGATGGACACTGCTGTTATGGGCATGTATCTGTGATTGACATATAGCTTATGCAGAAAACAAACCTTTGTTTTAAGTTACTGATATTTGGGAGTTGGTTGTCACTGTGACATAGACTAGCTTAGCCTGACTGATACATCATGCTAAGACTTAGCTTACCTGTGGATTTTCCATGCATTACTATTTCCAGATCACTTTAATTCCTACCTCTTTTAGCATCTGTTACTTAGTGTAATGATATGTTGGATTGTCTGGATCAGTGGTTCTCAGTGGAGTAAGTACTGCCTCTTTAAGAGATGTTGTGGAAGTTACTGGGAGGGGTTTTGGTGCATGGGGGCTAGGGATGCCATCCTGCATGTGAGAGACTGAAGAATTTTTTGTATCCCACAACACTTTTAAATGCCCAGAATATTCATGTAGGAGGAAAACGTATAATTAGCCTAGAACCTAACTCCATCTTAATATATTTCCAGTTTTGGGGAATTAAGTTTCTCTTAATTCATTTCTTTTTTTGTTTGTTTTTTAAATTAATTTTTATTGGAGTATAGGTGATTTACAATGTTGTATTAGTTTCTGCTGTACAGCAAAGTAAATCAGTTATACATATATCCACTCTTTTTTAGATTCTTTTCCCATATATGTCATTACAGAGTACTGAATAGAGTTCCCTGTGCTATACAGTAGGTTCTTATTAGTTATCTATTTTATATATGTATAGTAGTGTGTACCTGTCAATCCCATTAATTCAGTTTAATTGAAGTTGTTTTGTTTGGAACTTTATCGACAGTTAACTATTTTGGAAAATCCACCTGACCAACTGCAATGCCATTGTGCCAAAACAACACGCCGGTCTTGGAAGGTCTGAATTTGTAGTTGTCATGTTTATGGTGATTTACTATATCAGTTCAGGCATCTAACCTCTTTATTATACTTTTGATTTTGTTGATATGCCTGAGCATTTTTATTGAAATACACACTTCATTATATATTAATCTTTTCCCCCTTTATGTTATAATTAGGGCATTGTTAAATTTTTTAAAAAGCGTAAGTAGGTTAGAACTTTGTTTCAGGAGAGCTAATGGGGTGATATAAATTATTTGTTACAAAAATGGGGTGTTCTCAAAAGCAGGGGTCCCCAACCCCATGGGCCGCACAGCAGGAGGTAAGTGGCAGGTGAGGGAGGGTAGCTTCATCTGCCTCTCTCGATCGCTCGCATTACAGCCTGAACCATTCCCTCCCCTCCCCCGTGCATGGAAAAATTGTCTTCCACGAAACCGGTCCCTGGTGCCAAAAAGGTTGGGGACAGCTGCTGGGTAGAGCTGAGAACCACTTTCTGATTATGTGCTCCTTGTTCTTTTATCTGTAGTGCTTTGCTCCTAGCGGATACAGTGTTTGCTGAATTGGCCAATTTATGGTCCCCAGATTGCTTTTCTATCCTGTTGCATTTGATTACCATAGCCAGTCTGTAAACTTGGCAAGGCAGATATTGTTTCCATTTTTTAGATAAGTGAATTGAAAGAGATGTTAACTTGCCCAATCATGCTGCTAAAGCTTTGATTAGAATATATAATTTTGTTTATACCAGTCCAGTGCCCTTGTCTACTCTCATTCCATACCACTCTTTAAAAAATTATAATCTAGAGCTGTTTAATGTAGAACAACACCTATATACCCCTGCTGGTATTATTTTTTATACACGGAACTTTTAAATTATGTTTCAGGCACTTGTGGTCATAGGAATATTTCCATGTGCAATTAAAACAGTTTCTGAGAAACTGTTAGGGCCAAAAATAGCTTAAATTTTAGAGATGATAACATCCAACAGGGAGATTGTGATGAAATAGTTACAAACACTTTAATTACATTATAAATTGGAACAAATCTTTTGGAATGTAATATCAGAAAATTATTTCAACGACATAAGTATTTGCATTCTTCAAAATTTGTTGCAAGGAAATGACACCAAATAAAAAAGCTGTAGTCAACTTGCAAGCATTTGCCTGGTATATGAAAGGAACTGTGCACTGTACTAGGAATTTTTAAGATGGGGAGGTGTTGCTGTTTTCTTCTAAACTTACTGCAACAGTGTGTGAAACAAATACATAATCAAATAACTATAATATAATGTGTTGTAATTGGAGTGTGTTTTTAATTTGATGGAGGCATCTGGTAATATACTAGGGCACACAGTAAACACACCAGGGAAGTAATTCTCCTTCAGGATTGTGGGGAGAGGAGACAGTGTGTTAGGGGAAACTCTTGGAGAAATTGAGACATTTAAGCTGCACTTTGAAGAATGGCTAGGGCTTCACCAAGTAGATAAAATGGGACTGGATATTTTAGGCAAAAGAAATAGCCTGAGCATGAATCTGAAAGCACATGCAGAAATGCATTCATTTAACAATAAGAAACGGTTATATGTCCTAGGAATTGGGCATATAATGATAACTAAGATGAGTACAGTCCCTGTCCCTGAGAGCTTTTGAAGTCTAGAAATTATAATTTTGAGGTTGGCCTTCTGAGATTTCAAACTGGTGATTCTCTTGGGCCAGATGTGAGTTGAAGGGGTGTTTGGTTTGGCATATACAGTGGTTGCTCTTTCTCCTTCCTTCCTTCCCTTTCCCTGCAGGTGTGTTGCCAATACTTATTTTTGACACATAAATAGGCATTGAAGATGTGGCAGCTCAAATGCCACTTCTGCCGGAAGTGAGTAGCAGCTATTCACTTTATTTATTTATTTATTTGGCTGTGTCGGGTCTTAGTTGTGGCATTCGGGATCTTTTTTAGTTGTAGCATGTGGGATCTAGTTCCCCTGACCGGGGATTGAACCCGGGCCCCCTGCATTGAGCGCATGGAGTCTTAACCACTGGACCACCAGGGAAGTCCCACAGCTACTCACTTTAGATGGACATGCACTTGTCCTCCTCAGTACTTTTCTTTACACCTGGCACATTTTATTCATTTATATAATTTGCCTGGCTCCTGTATGCCTTTGTGTTGTGAGTCCTGGATGGGTGGTTTACTACTGTTCCTGCCCTTCTAAATTTTCTTTGACAACTTTTAATAGGAGAAAAGGCAGAAAAATACATAATGTGTTTTAGGAAAATCTCTTCGCGAGTAGCTACTTTTTACTAAACATTAATACAGATTTTTCACTTTGTATGCTCTCCTTTTAATCCATGTTCAGAGAGAATTTAAGTAACTTAATTTGTCCCACTACTTAGAGTGAGAGCTGGGATTCTAATCCAGATCTCTAACTCCAAAACCTACCAGGCAGGTAATCTTTGGTTATCTGGAAAGTGTACCTTCAGCATGTGGGCAAGTGGTTAAGTATTCAAAGGTATAAGAAAAACTGCTTTTTCTCTGCCTAGGGCAGGCGTTTATGTAAAACAGATAACAATAGAGGGGAACACGTGTTAAATAGCAAGTGATATAAATTTAAAGGAAGCCCAAAACTACAGCAGTGTCTGGTAGAATAGAAATTGATAGAAATGACTAAGGTAAAGAATCATGTAAATTTGTGAGAGAATGTAGGCGGTAGTCAAAGAAAGAGATAGGTCAAAGATGATTTACCAAGCTTTCCAATGCTGGGTAATTGAGTGGAGTTTAAGCTGTACAAGTGAAGGTCGTCAGAAGAGGAACAGGTTTTGGTAGGGACTGATGAGTTAGTTTTATTAATTTGGTCGTGGAGGGTAGGCTTGTAAAATTCAGGTAAATAGCTGAAGAAAATAAAAGCAAAATAAGCATGGAATGCAACACCATCAACAAACAAATGAAAAACAACCTGGCATAAGTATAGCCTCCACTCCTGGTTTATCTCATTTATTCTTAGGCTGATGACCTTTTCTTATTCCATGTGAGATTTTGAGGTTAGATAAGTTAGTTTGTGTTATGAATGTTGAATGGATTTTTAATTAATATTCATTTTCTATATTTTAATTTTTTTGAAAATAATTTACCCTGTTGCTTTTATGGGTAAAATCTTTTGAGGAATTCAGTGGTCTCTCTTTTTTAAAAATAACTTTATTGATATATAATTCACATGCTATAAAATTCACTTTTAAAGTGTATGATTTGATGGTTTTCACTATAGTGACAGAGTTGTACAACCATCAATTTTAGAACATTTTCATCACTCCTGAAAGAAACTCCATGCCCATTAGCAGTCACTCCTCCTCCCCCCCCCCCCCCCCCAGCCTTTGGCAACCACTAATGTACTTTTTGTTTTGGTCATTTGCCTGTTCTGAATATTTTATATAAATGGGATTATACAACACGTGGCCTTTTGTGACTGGCTTCTTTTCACCTAACATGTTTTCCAGGTTCTTCCATGTTGAAGCATATATCAGTACTTCATTCCTTTTTTTTTTTCTTCCTGGCACTAGCGACCATGTGTTCAGAGATCAGAGCCTGGAGGGGTGGAAAAGGGTCTCAGCACCTTGCCCAGAGGCACCTCTGGACCCAGAAAAGGCGGAGCACAGCTGCCCACTGCTGTCCAGCGCCTGGCGCTTTCTGCTTCATTCCTTTTTATGACTGGATAATATTGCATTGTATAGACATACTCATTTATACATCTGTCAGTTGAGGGGCATTTGGGTGAACATAGGTTCCTGGTAATTTTGGATGGAATTACTAAGAGTGGATTGCTGGGTTATATGGTAACTCTGTGTTTAACATTTCGAGGAATTGTCAGACTACTTTCCAAGGTGGCTGTACCGTTTTGCAGTTCCACCAGCAACATATGAGGGTTCCATTTTCTCTGCTTTCTGGCCAATACTTTTTTTTTTTTTTTTTTTGGCTGCGTTAGATCTTAGTTGCGGCACACGGGATCTTTCGTTGCAGTGAGTGGGCTTTTCGTTGTGGCGTACGGGCTTCTCTCTAGCTGTGATGCGGGCTCCAGGGCGTGTGGTCTCTGTAGTTGCTGCACTTGAGCTCTCTAGTTGTGGCGTGCAGGCTTAGTTGCCCTGCAGCATGTGGGATCTTAGTTCCCCGACCAGGGATCAAACCAGTGTCCCCTGCATTGCAAGACGGATTCTTAACCATTGGACCACCAGGGAAGTCCCTCGCCAATACTTTTTGTCTATTCTTTTGATTTATCCAACCTAGTGGATGTGAAGTGGTATCTCTTTGTAGTTTCGATTTGCAATTCAGTAATGATTAATGATACTGAGTACCTTTCATGTGCTTATTGGCCATTCTTTGGAGAAATGAGTATTAGAATCCTTGCCCATTTAAAAATTATTCATCTTTTTATTGTTGTCAGTGGTCTGACAAAGTTGTGTGTTGTTAACTGATAAACAGCATTTGGTACCAGGTAATAGTGAATTTTTCATGTGTAGTGATAGACTTGGGTTTAGCTAGTTGTTGATCAAGAATATTTTAAAGTGCTGGTCTTCATAAGTAATCTTTTTAAGAAGTTGTGTTAAGATTTTACTTTAGGGTGTAGTACAGTCGACAAGACTTGATTGAACATACCTCTATAATAATGAGAAGGCCTAACTTTAACATTTTGGGAATGTCAAAAACAGCAACATTTTAATTAAGTCATTTAAAATGCTAAGCACCACATTTTAATTACGTCCATTCAGTCTTTGACTTAACTGGAGCAATTCCATCTTTTCCCAAGAAATTGAATCTAGTTTGTGAAATGTGTTGTAATATCTGTGTCTCATTTTTTTTTTTTTTTTAGGTTATCCTGAATACCACATGTCTAACAATTTTCTTTGCAACGTTAGCCATTGTTTTTCACTGCCTCCAAAAGATCAGAATTGCTCCGGAAATTGGAAACATTTGATTTAAAAGAAATAACTAACAAATGGACAATATGTCTATTACGAATACACCAACAAGTAATGATGCCTGTCTGAGCATTGTACATAGTTTGATGTGCCATAGACAAGGTGGAGAGAGTGAAACATTTGCAAAAAGAGCAATTGAAAGTTTGGTAAAGAAACTGAAGGAGAAAAAAGATGAATTGGATTCTTTAATAACAGCTATAACTACAAATGGAGCTCACCCTAGCAAATGTGTTACCATACAGAGAACATTGGATGGAAGGCTTCAGGTTAGTCTTGTTCTAGAGGCTTTTCTGTATCCTCAGTAGTGGCAGATTTTTACAAATTCCTGTTTCCTCTTAAGTTACTATGGGAAATCTAATGCTTGCTCCGTCTCTTTAGATATCATAGTACATCCTGTACCAGTACATATTATGGGAATATATGGAAGAATGTATCTTCCATACAACAGAGATATAGCTTAAAAGTTTTTAAATGTTTTGACTAAAAAAAAATGTTCTGTGTAGAAAATTTGGAAAATAAAAAATCAGAAGAAAAGCCACATCTTTAGTAACTTGGTATTCATCCTTGTATCCTTTTTTTTTTTTTTGGTATTATATGCACATTTAAAAAACTGAGTTATACTCAGTTCTTTTATAATTTAGAAATCTGATATTGTATGTTTGGTACTTTTCGTATGAAAAACAATCCAGAAGAATTCAAGCATATTTTTAACACTTGTGGAGTTAAAAACTTATATTTACAAATTTTCTTTACCCTTTTATTTTCACTGATCAGATTTTTCATATAGAACTACATAATACATCTCCTGTATTTAATATTTTTAAAGAAACATATAGAAAGCTTATATTGTTAGATTTAAAATTTTTATTTCTAGATTTTAGGCATGGTTTCTTCTTCAAACTCGTACTTTTTTTTGGCATTTTTAAAACCTGAGCATAAGCCTTGAAATCATACCTAAGTCTATTGCTTTGTGACCATGGCCAAGTAAGTTATTTTGAGCTTTAGTTTTTCTCATTTAAGAAATGGAGATTATAATACTGACTTCGTAGGACTGTAAGAATTAAATGAGAACATATAAAGTGCCTTGTATAACAGTGCTGTGTAACTGATGCTCAATAAATGGTCATTTATTTTTCTTAGGTGGCTGGTCGGAAAGGATTTCCTCATGTGATCTATGCCCGTCTCTGGAGGTGGCCTGATCTTCACAAAAACGAATTAAAACATGTTAAATATTGTCAGTATGCATTTGACTTAAAATGTGATAGTGTCTGTGTGAATCCATATCACTATGAACGAGTTGTATCACCTGGAATTGGTAAGTAGACTTTGCTTTTATGCTTAGAAGCACAAAGGGAAAAGATCTCAATAGTTTTAATTTTTCTAAGTTAAATTGCAAATATGGAGATAGCCTAGGACTTCAACTAAGGTTAAAGAATCAGACATTTTTGGGCTTCCCTGGTGGCGCAGTGGTTGAGAGTCAGCCTGCCGATGCAGGGGACACGGGTTCGTGCCCCAGTCTGGGCAGTTCCCACATGCCGTGGAGCAGCTAGGCCCATGAGCCACGGCCACTAAGCCTGTGCGTCCGGAGCCTGTGCTCCGCAACAGGAGAGGCCACAACAGTGAGAGGCCACAACAGTGAGAGGCCTGTGTATCACACACAAAAAAACAAAAAACCTTACAACAAACAAAAGCCCAGGGCCAGATGGCTTCACAGGAGAGTTCTATCAAACATTTAGAGAAGATCTAATACCCATCCTTCTCAAACTGTTCCAAAAAATTGCAGAGGGAGGAAGACTCCCAAGCTCATTCTATGAGGCCACCATCACCCTGATACCAAAACCAGAAAAAGCTATCACAAAAAAAGAAAATTACAGGCCAATATCACTGATGAACAAAAAAAAGAATCTGAATTTTTAATGAAATACAAATATTTAAATTTGAATTCAGAACAAACTTGTATTTTGACTGCTAAAACTAAGTATGCATAGTTGGTATTTTGCCCATTTAGAACATTGTTTTTGAAAAATAAGATGGAAAGCATGTATGCATTGTTAGATAGCATTTGTACTACTATTCTTGAATTGAAATGGTTCATGGAAGTTTTGAATCCCTGGCTTAAATTTACATTCTGTTATTTTAAATATAATGGAAATTATTTTCATGCTAATGATTAATGTTTTATTTTCTTTTCCCCTTTAAAAATTTAAGATCTCTCAGGATTAACACTGCAGAGTAATGGTAGGTAATTCGTTTCTTGTAACTTTCTCTTTTCTTTTACCCCATCTCCTTTATTCTTTATTGAGCCAGAACTAGTTTGTGTGGGTGCTGGTAACATTGACAAGAAAAAAACTTACTGCTTTGGAAATGTAGATTTGGGAGGGGCATGCATCAGCATTTAAAACTGGATTTAAATAGGCTGTTAGCTCTTTGGCTTTGAACTGCTGTTTATGACCGAAAGTAGTCTAAAAAATGTGTTAGGGGAACATAAAACATACAAAAGAAGAATAGTTTTTGAATTGGTAAAAACTGGCTATTTTGGAAGAAAATCTCTCAGAGCCAGTTTATTTTTTTATTTTTATTTTTTTGAAAATCCTCAAAGTATTTATTTTCATTTAAATGGGTATAAATAACCTCTGATAATTTAGAATCATGTGTAATATAGTTTAAAAACACCAAAATTCTCATTTTCTTCATTTCAGCCTAACTTATTCTTATGAATGGTAATTTTATGAAGGACTTAAAACTGTGTAGTATATTAATTTTTTTCAGTCTTGTTACATTTTGAGTAAATAAAGCAAGGCTACATTAAAGTATCTGCCAATCACAGATGTTCTAATCCTGTTCTTAAAAGGAGAGAGTGTTTTGAGGTGGGGAAATGTAACATATGGGAGGTGTTTTTTGTGTGTAATATTTGAGAACAGAGGTCTGTTAAAACATTAGCTCTGTTTCTTGGAACATGTTAATGAACTGAAATTTCTGTAAAAACTAATTAATTTGCAGAGAAATTCTGATAAAAGAGCCACTGTCATCTTCGTAAGGTGTGCCATTGTTTTGAAGGCAAATTAGTGGCTCAGCACCTCTTTTGTTGCAGAATCTTAAGAGATGGGTCAGAAATATCATCTGACATTAAAATTTAGGAAGAGCATGGAAGTCTACTTGTTTTTATTCTCCACTTCTCTTCCATGTCAGTAATAATAAAGGAAGACTCTAGTACCGTTTAATACTTGTTAAGGGTTAGTTGGTTTCTGAGAACAGTGGGCTGATAAGGGAAGCTGTTGTGGTGGTCTGAGAAGGGCAGCTTTAAGATTGATTGGGTAAAGCCCAGTCTGTTCACCACACAGATGTTGATACCATATCACCTCTTTTTGAAAGTAAACACCCTTCAGATCTTCCCCATTCTCCATCTGTGTTTTTGGAGAATGAAAGCTTTTAGCTCAGTGGGTTTTAGGGGTTGGGCAGCTGTAGTGATAAGTATATCAGAATCTTTCTAGGGGTGTGGTTGTGAGGAGATCTGATTCTGAAGACTCATTACACTGCTTCCTGTCCTAAAATACTGCTGTTAGGAGTACCTGTTATTGATGGGCTTGTGTGGGTTGATAGCTCCTTTTAGTTGCTCTAGCCCTATATTCAGCCTTATGGATCCCCCTAGTGGTGGCTATGTAAAGGCTGGCTTCAGTGGCTTCTTTCCTCAGAAAACAACAGGTGTTTCTCACAGGGCCTTTTAGATTTGGACAAAGAAATAATATAAGGCCAGGTAGTTAAAAGTTAAGCAAATGGGATAATTCCTTCACTTTTGAGTTGGGATCTTGGTGGTAATCATTTCCAGCCTGTCTCATCTCTCTCTTGAAACTTTCCATGACCACATTGACTTGTGTGTTGATTTTAACAAATATTTAATGAGCATGTATTGCCTGGTACTGTGTTAGGTTCCAGGGACTAAGATAAATAAGGTATGTTTTTTCCACTTGAGGGAGCTCATAGTCTAGTGGAGGAAAGAAAAGGTAAATAAGACAGTGACAGTACCATCCAACAAGCTGTGCCCTGCTTGCTGGTGGTAATAAAGAACAGAGACCTAGGATGAGCTCAGTGTCTTCAGCTTTTCTGTCTGCTATGTGTTCTTTACTCCTCACAGAACATTTTACAATCTCTGTATACATGTATGACTGCTCTAAGGGTGTGGTTAAATCATAGTAGCTAACACTTTCTAAGTATTTATTTTGTGTCAAAATAATTTACAAATATTGTGTCATCATTCTCATAATACTCCTACATGGTAGGTGGCATTATTTACATTTTATCAGATGTAGAGACTGGTGCCTGGAGAGGTCAAGGAACTTGCCCAAGATTAGACAGCTAGGAGGGGCTGGAGTAATGTGTGCTCACTATTCGATATTTAAACAATAGAAAAATATCATAAAAGACCGTAAGCTCTGTGAGGGCAATGATCTTTCTTTTGTTTACTGTTGTATCCCAAGTGCTAGAACAGTACCTGGAACATAGGTGCTCAATAAATATTTTTTCAGTGAATTAATTTGTTGAATGCTAGTCCATAAAGGGAAATACTTAATAGTTTGGTGTCTGTTTCCTGGACTTTAAAAATATATACTATATGTTTTTTTAATCTTATTTTTTTGAATAGGCAATACATGGTCCATAAATCAAAATACTATAAAAAGGTATACAGTGAAAAGAAGTGCTCCCACCCCTGTCCCCATTCCCCCCTACCTCAGGTAATCACTTTTATTAGTTTCTGGTGTTTCCTTCCAGGGTTTCTTTGTGCAAAAATACATGTATTATTTCCCTTCTTTCTTACACAAAAAGGATATTGTGCACTGTACTGGACCTTGCTTTTTTACTTATATGATTTTTTTAAACATGAGTATGATCATAGTGTACAGTAGTGTTTTATAATCTACTTTTTTTCTCTTGGCGAAAGTATATTGCAGACATCTATCCTTGTTGATACCCAGTTTTACCTAAGAAACTTATGTTTTAAGTTATTTGATTAAAGAGACCTGTAGACTGGTAGAAGTCCCAAACTTACATTTGGGAAGGTTTAACCAACGTATTAGGCAAGAAAAAGTTATGAGGCATAACTGTTTAAAAGCAGAATTCAGTTGTTATTTTCAAATCTTTCTTTCTTTTTTTTTTTTTTTGAGGGGGGTGCCGCGTCATGCGGCTTGTGGGATCTTAGTTCCCGTCCAGGGATTGATTGAACCCGGGCCACAGCAGTGAAAGCACCGAGTCCTAACCACTGGACCACCAGGGAATGCCCAGAATTCAGTTGTTACGATTGCCCATTAAGCCAAAACGTCAACTGAAAAGCAGAAATAATGAGTATCAAGTTGACCAGCTATATCCTCAAATCAGTAACTTTCTCCTTATGTACTAGCAATACCAATATCTTGGTAAAAAGATCTCAGTCACTATAAACAGCAAAGAACCCTAAAATTTCCAAGAATTTAATAGAGATGTCAGGATCTATATGCAGAAAATCATAGGACTTTGTTGAAGAGTATAATTTTTAAAAAATGAATAAATAAAAAATTGAATAAATACAGTCATACCCACTTTATGTCTCAAATGATTTTTTCTTTGCATTTTTATAATTTGGCCAACATTAGTGGTGAGTGGTTAGATCCACTTTTTTTTACTGACATAAAATGATATGTTAAGCTCCTTTTGGTTATCTCTTTGTTTCCATAAAATTTTCTAAAGAGAAACTCTTTGTAGTGGAATTTATGGGTCTTAAAAATATCAATGTCTTCGTTACTTTTGATCCATGAAAAAGCCCTTTAAGAGATTGTATGTGGAAATCTGAACAATAGATTATTCTTACCTCTTTGAAATATTCTCAGTTTAATAAAAAAGTAGCTGTGTAACTAGTTAGTATTTATGTGTAATGGATTTTTTCAAAGATTAACATAGAGAAAGATAAGGAGCATTATATGCTGTTTCTCAATGGAAAAGAGAATGTCTTTTTGTGGACTGTTAACTGCTCTAAGAAAAGAACCTAGTGTTAAGAGTTCAATGGATTATAAAATTCTAGGGTAGTGTTAGTTCAGATGCAGTAAAGCGTTGTTTGCTAAAGATAAAAAGCAAACCTCAAAACTATAGCCTAAAAAGAAATGAGGAGGTTCTGGGCAGAGAACCATTGATTATTATAAATGCAGTTTCAATTTTCCTTTTTTTCCTCATAAAAAAGCCAACTAACTATTCCCTGATTTGTTCAAGAAAAGGTGTTATATCAGCTAGAGCCTGGCTTTGCTTATTAAGGTGTAACCACGTAGGTGAAAGATGTTGTTTATCAAGTTTTTTCACACTACATATTTATCAAACATCATTATTTGGATTGGGTTTCTAGAAGGAAATTTCAGTTTGACTTACCATTTGGGATTTTTCTGCTCATTCTAATCTTTTAGGGAACATTGAGTATACTTCACTTTCAAAGAATATGTTACTTAACAGTAATTCTAGATCTGGAATTGGATAGCTGTCAGATCCCACTCATATTTTTACACCGTGAAATTAGCAAAAAGATTTTAAAAAGTAATTACTTGATCTCAATTTGGTCGTCTTAACTAGGTAAATATTTTCCCCAGCCACTTGATTTTTTGTATATGCTATATATTTAAGGTGATTATTACTTCTAGATTATTAATCAAGAAACTAAAAATACCTCTTTAGGACCATTGCTGGAGGTTGTTGGAATATAGTCTACGTTCAGATTTCAAGGAGTCAATCAGATTGATCTGATGTCACTACCTCTAAATAAATAGCTTTTGCTGATAGAATAGTATGCTTTAAAAATAGTATGAGAAAATTCTGAGTTAGGCTGATATACACTATAGTTGATTTTAGGTGTTGTTATATTAGTTATAAGATTTTTTTTCCTGGGAATAGAAGCTTATAAGATTTTAAAATATGTTTGCTTTTCTGTATAGCTCCACCTAGTATGTTGGTGAAGGATGAATATGTTCATGACTTTGAGGGACAGCCATCATTATCCACTGAAGGACATTCAATTCAAACCATCCAGCATCCACCAAGTAATCGTGCATCGACGGAGACCTACAGCACCCCAGCTCTCTTAGCCCCATCTGAGTCTAACGCTACCAGCACCACCAACTTTCCCAACATTCCTGTGGCTTCCACAAGTGAGTTGTAGAGTCAGATGTAGTCAGCAAGATGAATTTTCCTAACCATTAAATATTTATAGGTAGCCACTTGGAGGAAACCTCCAAGTAAGTGAAAATTAAAAGTACTATGGTATCTTTCATAGGTAAACAAGCATTAAATAGGTTTTTGAGTTGTCCTGGAAAAAAATGGTGTTTGTAATTTATTTAAATGTTCTTATGTTGTTGTATAGTCACTTGGAATTTAAGTAATGATTTAAGTTAATGGTGTAATTTGTACTTTATTACATGCAGAAGTAAGAAGTCTCTTAAGCTTTCAGATCTATTTTAGAGAAATATTTAAGTTACCAACAAGTAGTTTTGAACCAAGAGGTTTATAAAAATCTTTGTTAATGGAATTGCAAGTTTTCCTCTAATCAGTATTTTTATTTTGCTTTATCTGGCAGAATATTACTTTATAATAGTCATCTCAGTCTCCAATTGTGCAAACTTAGAAAAGGGAATCTTGACAAATTTGTTTGTAACATATAACCCTCAAGATAGATGTTAAGTATTTTAGTCAACTTTGAAATAAAGCTAAATTCTGTGTATCTGACTTTATTTTTTTTTTAACAAGTTATTTTCAAAAGATTCTTCCCATTAATGAGGTACTCACCTTCTCTGCCATGTCATGGCGGTAGAGTGCTATTAGGTTCAGCTTTTCTTGGGGCCTGGTCAAGGAAATAATGACCTTATTTTCATAGCCACCAAAGGTTGGGCAGTTTTCAACTTGGCAAGTTGAGTGGCCTTTTTTTTGTTTTTAAATTAATCACAGAACAGGGTCTTGGCATTTGTATTGTGTTATTTGTACCTGCTTGCTAAGAAGATTATATCTAAGCCCACATCAGCAGTGAATTGTTGATAGATCTGGACTGATACTTTGTTAGTTGATATCAAAGGAAGCATTCTGTTTACTTTAATATCAGATCAGATTCAACATAGAAAGTTGATCTTTGGAATAAATGGAGGACTGATTTCTATAATTGAGTTTCAAATAAAGTATACCAAATTTCCCCCTCTTTAATTCATTTTACCTCTTCAAACAATATCTTTTGGATTTGCTACATGAGATGACAGTCTCACTATAGACAGCATATTCCAAGTGGGCCATATAGGTTAAACACACACTTGAGAACCTGAACCTTTAACCACTTGGTGCTTCTGTTATCTGTCTACTCTTTATTCACCAATTTGGGAATATAGTTGACAAACAGAGTGGGTAGGGAAGGAGAATAAAAGAAGGTACATTAACAGCCACTTGAGTATAGATTAGTGCTGCTTACCTCTGTTGATATTACCTGGAGGTTGAATTTGCATGCCTTTTTTGATGCTTGCTAAAGTGACTTCATTTTAACTGTTACGTTCCCTGGGGCTGAGTTCTATTCAAGACCAAATAAAGTGATATGAATGAAATGTGGATAATTTTGTCTTGGTGTTTTTTGGATATATTTTCGCAATGAGTAATGATTACCGTAAGTTTTAGAATTTGTTGCAGAATGTTTCCTTAGATCTCAAAGTGTATTGATAAAATTAGAAGAAAAGAAATTGGACTAAAATAGGGGAATTGGAAGACTACATGAGCTGATTTAGTTGTTTAATTTCATTTTATGTACTTGGAATTGTGTAATGGAAATACTCAGTACAGATAACTGCAGTGGGCTTTATGTTCATTTGGTACCTGAATATCTTCAGGGTTTCTTTCTAAATATCTGTGGTAAATTAAAATAGTTTAATTTCTTCTGCATAGTGACAATTTTTGTAAGATAGCTAAGAGTATGCAACATGTACAGTCGTTAAAAAGCAAGAGTAAAAATGTAATTAACCTTTAAAGATAACCTGCAAAAATTTGAGGGGGATGAATAGGATGGGAGGTAGCTGAAAACATCATCTTAAAAAAAAATAATTTAGAGAGTATTGAAGTAGTCTCTTTAGCTTTTAATTTTATAATCTTAGCCTTAAGGAAATGTGAGTTGTAGAGAGGAGAAAAATGTTCCTTTTTTCTTGATACTTTGAGCTGTTCATTGCATATTCGAGCAATGGTGTCATTTACTCTCTTCTATCTGATTATACTCCCATATAGATGAGAAAAGATTGAGGTAATGCCTGTAACAAATAACAATTATGGAATTTCCTTGCTTTCCAAGTGAGATGCACAGTTGACTTAATTAATACTTGCTTGAAGAAATTAAGCTTTTTCTGTACAAAAAATAAAGCCTTAAAAATGTAAGCAAT
Source organism: Physeter macrocephalus (assembly GCF_002837175.3). NCBI lineage: Eukaryota > Metazoa > Chordata > Mammalia > Artiodactyla > Physeteridae > Physeter > Physeter macrocephalus. The sequence continues at coordinate 64,942,187 of NC_041232.1, forward strand.
TTCTTAGAATGGTTTTGAATAGAATAGTTCTCCTGGTATATTACATACAGCGAGAGCCACTAATTTCTTGTGAATCCAGGAGTATGATAGTGTTCTTAGAGGCAGTTCTTGATTTTTAAAAGCACATGAAAAAATTTCAAAAGAGACTGATTTTTTGTTTTGTTTTAACTAGCAGATGCTGTGTTGATTGGACAGTGGAGCTTACATTTTTTTTTCTTTTTTTAACTTTCTCACCTTACCCATCACATTCCATTTAAAATATTTGCCTGCTCTCCTTTTCTTTGATCACCCTCTAGCATTCTGCCATTACCAGTACCAGTGCTGATAATAATGAACTTTCCAGTTTTCAACATTTTCTTGAGCCTGGACTTTTGGAGTCCTAGTCAGAAAGGTCCAGAGCTAGATGGAGTGGCTGGGAGTGAGCTGATGTGCTTCTGAAGAAGTTATTATGATAGGCTAGACCTGTAGTGGGGTTTTGCTGGCATTTGAAGAATATTTGTGAAGAAATGGGCCAATAAAATTAGCTAGATATTACTTAAAGATAGAATAATTTTGAACTTCTTCAAGTTAAGCTTTGCCTTTATAGATGACTGTAGGGTTTTTTTATTATATAGGCCATGGGTGAGTTTCACTTTTTGCTCATCTTTATAAGTGTGACCATCAGATATAATTGATCCTTCATTTACTGTATAAAACCATAGGATTGCCTCTATAAATGTACCATATTAATGTCTTCTTGTTCCTCTAGGTCAGCCTGCCAGTATACTGGCAGGCAGCCATAGTGAAGGATTGTTGCAGATAGCTTCAGGGCCTCAGCCAGGACAGCAGCAGAATGGATTTACTGGTCAGCCAGCTACTTACCATCATAGTATGTATATGCTTTTTAAAATCTTCTAAGTAGTTGAGAAAAAATAGGCAGAGTTTATAAAAGCAAATTAATCCATGTGGGCCTTAATTTTTAGACAGCACTACCACCTGGACTGGAAGTAGAACTGCACCATACACACCTAATTTGCCTCACCACCAAAACGGCCATCTTCAGCACCACCCGCCTATGCCGCCCCATCCCGGACATTACTGTAAGCTCTTGTTTTTGTTGTAAGGGCCTTTTCTTTTTGAGAACTTTGTTTTCTTTCTATTTTTTAAAAAATGTTTTTACATCTTTTATTCATCTTACAATTTAGTTTTATTAAATGATTAGTGCTTTTCAGTATTTTTTGTAAACAGTTTTTTCATAGTTATCATACCTTTGTTTTAGAGGATTGATATTTACAAAATACTTTTATTTCTTTGTTGCTGATATTTCATTAACACCACATTGATTACCATTCATTTGTTTGTTTGTTTTGTGTATGTTCTTAGATCTCATGTGTATCTGTATATCCACCCTAAGTGGATTGAAACTCCTTGAGTGTCAAGATCTCAAGGTTTCTCTCACCACAGAGTTCAGCATACTATAGACACTCAGATGTTGAATCTGTCATTCCTCTACTCTGTGCAGTCTTGATTGGGAGGGATAACCTACTGATAACCATAGCTTGTAGTTTCAGGCAGAATAGGAACATTGTTCATTTGGCCTAGTAAAATCAAGAGTATAAATCTTTCATATATATTAAATCCCTTTTCCTCCATTATAAGATTAAAAATACCAAAGAAAACTTGGAAAATACACAGAGGAGTAAATAAGAAAATAAAAATTATCCAGAATCCTACTACCCAGAGATAATCTACTTCTAATATTTTGTCACATTTTTTCTTTCCAGTCATATAGTCGGGTATATGTATAAATTTGGGGGGAGGAGGACATCAGACTGTGACTATGTTGTTGTACCCTGCTTTTTTACAGTTATGTTACTATTTTTCCATGTCTTAAGAGAATGTAATTTTTAATGGCTGCCTGGGCCAGCATAGTTGTTAAGGGTGCTGAGTTTGGACCCTTAACTGGCTGTTTGACCACTGGCAAGTTATTTAACCTCCCTAAGCCTTAAGGGTAGTAATAGTAGTATCTGTCTCAAGGGATGTTGTAAGAAGTAAATGTAATAATTCATGTGAGGTGTTTAGCACAATGTCTTAACACATAATAATCTCTCAGTTATGTTAGCTACTGTGCCATTTTGTAAATAATCTTAATTTAATAAACAGTAAACACTTGTTTTAAAATGGACCTAACAATTTGAATTATTATTATATATTACATTATGAATTGTACTGTATTACAGGGATAATTTGTAATTACATTAAATTTTGCATGTACAACTATTGTAAATTGTTTAACAGTTGGCATACAGCACTAAAATGTTGGCTATTAAATAGCTACAAAAGTAATTCAAGAGTATTTGCTTATTATAATTATAAAGTAAATAAGCTTTTACATTCTTAGACATTGCATAAGCTTGGTCTAAACAATTCCTAAGGTATGATAGTTATATTTAAGGTTTATTAAAAGTTTCAGCATTGGAAAACTTTTAATAAATGAAAATGGGATTTTTATTGTCTTTTCTTTAGGGCCGCCGGTTCACAATGAGCTTGCATTCCAGCCTCCCATTTCTAACCATCCTGGTAAGTGTATTTCAAAATTAATTCCCTACATTTAGCTTTTCTTTATGGCAATTGAAACACATATACAGAGAGAGATTTTAACATAACTGCAGAGTAACTTAACTTTTCAGATAAGTACAATACTCATTATGGCATTAGTTAATCAACAGTTTATGAGTAACCAATATAAGCACACATAAACTGTCCATATTTGATTCCTTTTAACTCTCTCTGAAAGAAAAGACAAGAACTGCATTTTCGGCTAAAATATAAAGTACCAAAATACCGGTTTTAAGATGCATGTAATACATAAATATGCAGTAGAAGAAAGTAGGTTTCAAAATAGAACAGCTGTAAAACTGTAGCTTAAAAAGCCAGGAAGAATCTGAAGTAGATGCTGAACAGAAAAATAATTCACTGTATCTGTCTTAGAAGGTAGATGCAGGAATCTCTGGTTAACTGGAATTTAGAAACTATTTGCACTAAATTATGTTCAAAAGAGTAGATTAAATAGCTAAGTAAACTATAGAAGTAATAAAACCAGAAAGGTTGGAAATAAAAGAAAATATTGAAGGCTTCTTAACGTAAACAGTGGATTTTGATTTGCTTTTCTTCCCTCCATCCTATCCTGTTTTTCTTAGCTTAGAAAGATGCAGCTATATAATTTCAGTTCATCACCTTAATTTTCCCCCTAGTTTTACAAAAATTTTATTATGGAGAATTTCAACATATACCAAATACAAGTATAGAAAATCCTCCTCATTGTACTCATTCCTCAGTTTCAGCTATTACCAACTAATGGCCAATCTTATTTCATGTATACCCTCATCTACTTTTCATATCCTTACCTATTATTTTGATGGAAATACTATATAATCATTTGATACATAAATATTTCAGTATATATTTCCATTGAAGATTTTTTAAAAATATAACTACAGTAACCATAATGGTCAATTTAAAGAGTAACTTATAGTTCCTCAAATAATACATAATTTTCTTAAACAGTGTTCTGCTATTTATTATTTATGTTGGTTCTAACTTTTCTTCTAGCTGTTAGAGAAAATAAAACATTGAGGGTAAGATCTTTATGCTTATAATTCTTCTCATATTTCAGTTTCGGGGATTTGAAGAATTTCTGGATCAAAAGCCCACGTTGCTTTAGTGATCACATCAGAGTATGAGAACCAGTTTTATCATGCTCACCAGCAGTAGATGTGATACTTCAATTAACTTTTACTGATTTGGGAGGCAAATATTTGTTTTGATAAGGAGAAAAATGCTGCTGGTGGGACAAATATTTTTTAACGATACGTATTTGCTAGTTACATTTTTACATTTTTTAACATACATATTTTTAAATCATACATATTACTAGTTAAATTATCCTCTTAAGTGGATTTTCTGTATGTTATTTGCATATTTTTGTGGTTTTAAACATTTTTTGTGGGTCAAGGGGTCTTGCCTTTCTATAAACATTTTTATTAAGAAATGTAATAAACAGAACGTACATAAAACCAGTATACATACAGTCTGATGAATAACATTAAAGCCAACACGTGTGTAACCAACACCCAGACTGAAAATTAAAACATTGCAGCGCCCCCAGAAATTTTCCCTCCCCATGCATTTTGTCTCAGTCAAAAACTTTTCATCTCCTCCTGCAGAGATAACCACTATCCTGCTTTTTATGGATTTTATTTTTTTGCTCTTTGAAAACGATGAATGCATCCCTAAACAATCCAGTAGTTTGGTTTTACTGCTTTTTGAAATTATATAAATGAAATCATTGTATCAGAGTCTTAATTCATGTTAATAAATATATTGTGATAAACGGGGGAAATCTAGAGTCTTAAGAATGAGAATTTTGCTGGCTTCAAGGCAGCCTCATTGAGAATCAGTAGTGACCCCTGGCAAAATGGGGGGTGTGGTTCTCAATGTTCATATGGCTTGGCAGAAGGTGGTCCACAGGAGTAGGGATAATCAGGGCTCTGAAGAAAGATCTACCGTGGATGAATGGTGGAGTGGGGTTGGGAATGGTGGCATTTAGCTAGTTATTTGGACTCCGTTTTGGATTCAGCAATTGCTTTGGCCTCTTGATGGATTTACTTCATTCTCATGGTAGAACTCATGTTGAGGCCTAACAGCTCCTGCTGGTTAGGGAATAGCATTCACTAGTTTTGAGGATATGCATCTGTAGGACCCTGCACTGGCATTAAAGCCTCTGTTTTTGAGTAGAATGGGAAGTGACTTAATGGCGAGGATGATACTGAAAGGTTTTTTGTCCACGTGGTTGTGGGAGGGGTCAGCTCTGCTCCTATACCATTAATGGAGTCAGCTTGTTGGAACCCAGCTGGCTGTGAACTCTGACTGTGAATATGGATGGGCCCCAGAAGAGTTCTACCTCACAGCTGTTCTTCATTTCTCCTCTTGCACTGGTAAGAGAATATGCTGACTGGTCTCCCTAATGGGACAGCTTCCAATCATAGTGCCCTCCTCCCTACCATTTAATCTCTACTGCTACTCAGTATTTCTTTTAAAATTTGAATCTAGTTATGTTACTTCTCTGTTGAAGAACTTGCACTGACTTACTGCTTAGCCTATAGGATAAAGTCCAAATTCCTTAGCTGGGCAGAAAAGAATCTCTGATCCGGGACCCTGCATACTTCTCTAGCTTCATCTCTTCATACTTTAACCATCCTGAACTGCTTACCCAAGCTTGCTTGACTGTATCATCCCTCTGTACTTTTTTTGTGCATGGTGTTCTCTGCCAGATATGTTATATACTCTGTATTAGTTGTCTGTTTGCTTTGGCTCATAGTCTCTTGAGCTTGCAGTCAAGTTGTTGGCTCAGGCTGCCACCATCTGAAAGCTTTTCTGGGTTGGAGAATTCACTTTCAGGGTGGCTTACTACATACCTGGCAAGTTAGTGGTATTGTGGGCAGGAAGCTCCAGTTTCTTTCTGCATGGACCTCTCTATAGAGTTTCTTGAGTGTCTTCACATGGCAGCTTGCTTCCCAAAGTTGAGTGATCAAGAGAAAGCAAGACAGAACCTCGGGGTCTTTTAAGACTTAACTTCATAAATCACATTTTCATTTTTGTAAGATCCTATTTTGTGGAGAGGGGACTATACAAGAATGTGAATATCAGGAGGTGAGAATCATTGGGGCCATCTTGATGCCCATACCTCACACCCCTACCCTCTTAAGTGTGGTGACCTCTTTTAAAGTCACACCACTGTTGTGAAGAAGCATTCCCTAATCCCTCGTGTCCCCTGCTGTCTAGTACTTTGTAAATCCTAGCTAGTAGTTTACAAGATCTGCTATCCTTGTTTCATGAACAAATAGAAAAGGAAACCAAAGTAAAAATATTTTGTATTAGGTGTATGGTTAATGCAGCCATTTAAGGTTTGATTAAGAAATGCTAAAATATTCTACCGCTGACTTAGGACTGTATAGATGGGAAATATGCATATCTCTGAATACGTAAAATATTTTTAATAATTAAAAATCATCAATATGTAGTATATCTGTTTTGAGAAAGTGTTTTTGAATATAATTGCATGTATGTCTTAGGAAATATAAGTAATATAAATTGTTGAAAGTGAAAAAAAATTAGTATTGGTCTTTACCTTGGTATAAAAGATTTCAGACAGGACATATACTTGGTGATTTCTAGGCTTTGATAACTAAGTTGAAAAATATTTTTGGAAAAAGTTAATCATTTCATTTTTAATCATTTCTTTTTATGGACTAATACTCTTTTGCTTTTTTGTAAAGCTGAGATATATTCATTAAATTAAATATTGACTGCAAATTAAAGAGAAGAGTTTCCTCAGCATCTTTGAGGTTGTTTTGGTCACTGATAAATGAATACAGGATTCACAGATTTTCAAATTCAGGTTGTGTTCTAGTACTTTGGAACTAACTACCATTAAAGAGAGTACCTTTATGTGTTCATAATCATAAAGATAAAGATTATAATAATAAAGATTATGATTATAATAAAGATTATAATAAAGATAAAGATTATAATAATCAAAGATTCTCATAAGACATCTCATTCAGATATAAATAATAAAAGGAATAATTCATAATGAGTCATTTAGGTGCTTCAACCAAATTTCTAACTTTCTTGAGTGACTCTTTGTTTCAGAAATTAAAGATAATGCCTTGGAGACTTACATTTTCTATTATAATTGAATAACATTTTTTTTGATAAAGCTGTGCTTTGTAATACGTTTTCTCATTACAAAAAATATTTAGCTGAGTTTTTATATTAAAAAAATTCATGTTCTTAACTCGTCTTTCAAAACCTTTCCTCTGGTCAGTGATGAGCAAGCAGCCCATAGACTTCATGGGACCAGTTCAACCTCACTAACTTAAGGAACAAGAAACTAAAAATAGCAATGTCAGCAAGCACATAACAGTCCCACTCCCTTTCAAATGAGTTGGGACGTTAAGAAAGCTCTCTTGGAAATGAGTAAATTCTGTCTTGCTGTTGATACTAGTTTTGAGAGGCTGCAGACTTGTCACTTATGTGGCATTTGGTCCTTAGAGCAAAAGAGCACAGAGAGATCTAGAAAGGCTTAATGAATGTTTCCTATTACCTTCTCCTGTTTTAAAAATAAGAATGTTCCCTCCTGGTTGTATAGCAAATTTAGAGTGGACTCTAAACCTTTAGAATCATTTCTAAACCTTTAGAAAAGGTTTTCACATGGTATTTTGTATCCCAACACCACTGACTTCTCTGGATTACCTATTAGGTTACCTCTAGCCCTGTCTCTCCTCACAGATAGTAACCCCCTTCCTCCTGCTTTCCTGCGCCTTAATAACCCTTTTACTTAGATGGTCATTTTTCATCCCTGGTCCGTGGTACAACTCTGATGTCACTTTCTTTTTATACTCAGAGCTTGCCAAATGCAGCTTTATGTAACCATCATTGTTGTATGGTGTCTGAAATATTAGGCAAACAAAAACCTCTTTGGTGACTGGGAAATAATAACATAATGTTTAAGTGTAGTTGCAGATGTTACAATTTATGATGATAAAAGTTATTTTTCTTATTTAAACATGGAGATTATACAGCTCCTCTTTTCCCCCTCAGTTGACTCTCTTGGAAAAAAGATTGCTTGCCATGGAACTTTACTTGTAAATAGTGTTCTTCAGTATGAACTAGGAAATGCATGTACTTGGATCTCATTTTTCTAACCAGTGTTGAAAACATTCGTGACTTTAGGATATTATTTGTAACGAAATTTACTGTTTGGGCTGATTGTTTGAAGACCTTATTAAAGTGCTATTACTGTTTATTGCTGCCAAAACATTGGGTAATTGTTATCTTGTCTTAAACAACCTCTTTAGTCTTAGCTTCAACGAGTATACCTGCCTGTTACGTTGGCTGAAGCTTCTTGTCCATAGCATAATGTGATTCCTTTAATAAAGAATTTTACTATAAGGAACAGCTTCATAAATATTTCAAAACTAGCTTTTTAAGAAGGCACTTCAGTATATTGCTAGTTTTCATGTTCTCATGATAATAAAAATATTTAAAGGAGTGTTTGTGATTAGTTGGTCGTTCTGTATGGCAAAACATTTGAATTATTAAGTTTTTGAATCACCCAGTTTTCATGTGGTCTCTTTTATTACTTCATTGAAAAGTACTTTTTTCCTTGACAGCACTTTGAAGAGCAATTAGGTACATAGACTTTACAGGATTTTTGTTTTTAAGATATTTTAAGCATTCATCATACTTCATTATATCATCTTTTGGGAGGTTTGAAGAAATGTAATTTTTCTGTCATTCTGAGTATCTTTTCATATTGTTGAAAATTCTAGGTCAGCCAAAGTTCACAAATGGCACAGTGAGATGCAGATAAATAATTGGTTTATCATAGAAAACTTTCAGTCTCTAATAAATGGCACTGGCCTTTTTCCCCCCCTTATGTCAGACCCCTTTCTGCTCTAGGGCTTTTGCATTTGCTTTCCTCTTGAGATGTTCATTCACAGTCTCCACATACATACATGGTCATTTAGGTCTGACTTTTTCAGATAGGATGTGCCCCTCCTGTCTAGTCTGAAGTACCTTTCCACTCATCTTCTGTCCCATACTGTTTTATTTTCTTCACAGTGTTTATCATTACCTGAGTTATCTTGTTCATTTATTTGCTTACTTGTCTGCCTCTGCACCTCCATGGAAATAGGACAATAGCTGCCTTGTTTCCTGCTGTGTGTGCCTACAGTGATTCTTATGTACCCCATAAATACCTGTTATTTAAAAAAGGAAAATCAAATAATTTGCATGTATGTGGGCTCTATGTAATAACTGTATTCAAACAAAAATTAGAAATACTTGATCAACGATATTTGCAAACCAAACCTAGTAGTGGCTCTCTTTTCCCCAGTTATTTAAAATCATTTATTGTAGTTCAAATGAATACATTAAACACATTTTCAGAGTCAGAATTTTAGTAGTTTGAGTTATTTGTAGTGAGGTGGATGGACCTAGAGACTGTCATACAGAGTGAAGTAAGTCAGAAAGAGAAAAACAAATACCGTATGCTAACACATGTATATGGAATCTAGAAAAAAAATGGTTCTGAAGAACCTAGGGGCAGGACAGGAATAAAGACACAGACGTAGAGAATGGACTTGAGGACACGGGGAGGGGGAAGGGTAAGCTGGGACGAAGTGAGAGAGTGGCATGGACATATGTACACTACCAAATGTAAAATAGATAGCTAGTGGGAAGCAGCTGCATAGCACAGGGAGATCAGCTCGGTGCTTTGTGAGCAATTATACTCCAGTAAAGAGGTTTAAAAACCAATTGTAGAGAGGGCAGACAGCAGAAGCAAGAAGAACTACAGTCCTGCAGCCTGTGGAACTAAAGCCACATTCACAGAAAGACAGCCCTCTGCCTTTTCATCTCATCTATGTACCAGATGAAGGAATAAGATAAAACCCCAGACAAAAAACTAAATGAAGTGGAGTTAGGCAACCTTCCAGAAAAGGAATTCAGAATAACGATAGTGAAGATGATCCAGGACCTCGGAAAAAGAATGGAGGCAAAGATTGAGAAGATGTAAGCAATGTTTAACAAAGACCTAGAAGAATTAAAGAACAAACAAACAGAGATGAACAA
>NC_041232.1:64951971-64953509 GCF_002837175.3 Physeter macrocephalus
ATGAAGGCAGCCTAAGAGACCTCTGGGACAACATTAAATGCAACAACATTCGCATTATAGGGGTCCCAGAAGGAGAAGAGAGAGAGAAAGGACCTGAGAAAATATTTGAAGAGATTGTAGTCTAAAACTTCCATAACATGGGAAAGGAAATAGCCACCCAAGTCCAGGAACCGCAGAGAGTCCCATACGGGATAAACCCAAGGAGAAACACACCGAGACACATAGTAATCAAGTTGGCAAAAATTAAAGACAAAGAAAAATTATGGAAAGCAGCAAAGGAAAAACGACAAATAACACACAAGGGAACTCCCATAAGGTTAACAGCTGATTTCTCAGCAGAAACTCTACAAGCCAGAAGGGAGTGGCATGACATATTTAAAGTGATGAAAGGGAAGAACCTACAACCAAGATTACACTACCCGGCAAGGATCTTATTCAGATTTGATGGAGAAATCAGAAGCTTTACAGACAAACAAAAGCTATGGAGAAATCAAAAGCTTTACAGACAAGCAAAAGCTAAGAGAATTCACCACCAAACCTGCTCTACAACAAATGCAAAAGGAACTTCTCTAAGTGGGAAACACAAGAGAAGAAAATGACCTACGAAAACAAACCCAAAACAATTAAGAAAATGGTATTAGGAACATACATATCGATAATTACCTTAACGTGAATGGATTAAATGCTCCAACCAAAAGACACAGGCTCGCTGAATGGATACAAAAACAAGACCCATGTATATGCTGTCTGCAAAAGATCCATTTCAGACCTAGGGACACATACAGACTAAAAGTGAGGGGATGGAAAGAGATATTCCATGCAAATGGAAATCAAAAGAAAGCTGGAGTAGCAATACTCATATCAGATAAAATGGACTTTAAAGTACAGAAGGTTACAAGAGACAAGGAAGGACACTGCAGAATGATCAAGGGGTCAATCCAAGAAGAAGATATAGCAATTATATATATGCACCCAACGTAGGAGAACCTTAGTACATAAGGCAACTGCTAACAGCTCTAAAAGAGGAAATCGACAGTAACACTGTAATAGTGGGGGACTTTAACACCTCACACCAATGGTCAGATCATCCAAACAGAAAATTCATAAGGAAACACAAGCTTTAAATGACACAATAGACTAGATAGATTTAATTGATATTTATAGCATTGCATCCCAAAACAGCAGATTACACTTTCTTCTCAAGTACACACAGAACGTTCTCCAGGATAGATCACATCTTGGGTCACAAATCAAGCCTCAGTAAATTTAAGAAAATTGAAATCATATCAAGCATCTTTTCTGACCACAATGCTATGAGATTAGAAATCAGTTACAGGGACAAAATGTAAAAGACACAAACACATGGAGGCTAAACAATACATTACTAAATAATCAAGAGATCACTGAAGAAATCAAAGAGAATAAAATCAGAGCAGAAATAATAGAAATAGAAACAAAGAAAACAGCAAAAATCAATAAAGCTAAAAGCTGGTTCTTTGAGAAGATAAAGAAAATTGATAAACCATTAGCCAGACTCA
>NC_041232.1:64954312-64956183 GCF_002837175.3 Physeter macrocephalus
AACTCTTCCAAAAAATTGCAGAGGAAGGAACACTCCCAAACATTCTATGAGGCCACCATCAGCCTAATACCAAAACCAGACAAAGATACTACAAAAAAAGAAAATTACAGACCAATATCACTGATGAATATAGATGCAAAAATCCTCAAGAAAATACTAGCAAACAGAATCCAACAACACATTAAAAGGATCTTACACCATGATCAAGTGGGATTTATCCCAGGGATGCAAGGATTCTTCAATATATGCAAATCAATCAGTGTGATACACCATATTAACAAATTGAATAAAAACCATATGATCATCTCAATAGATGCAGAAAAAGCTTTTGACAAAATTCAACACCTATTTATGATAAAAACCCTCCAGAAAGTGGGCATAGAGGGAACCTACCTCAAAAAATAAAGGCCATGTACGACAAACCCACAACAAACATTCTCAGTGGTGAAAAATTGAATGCATTTCCTCTAAGATCAGGAACAAGACACAGGATGTCCACTCTCACCACTATTATTCAACATAGTTTTGGAAGTCCTAGCCACCGCAATCAGAGAAGAAAGAGAAGTAAAAGGAACACAGATTGAAAGAGAAGTAAAACTATCCCTGTTTGCAGATGACATGATACTATACATAGAGAATCCTAAAGATACTACCAGAAAACTACTAGAGCTAATCAATGAATTTGGTAAAGTTGCAGGATACAAAATTAATGCACAGAAATCTCTTGCATTCCTATACACTAATGATGAAAAATCTGAAAGAGAAATTAAGGAAACACTCCCATTTACCATTGCAACAGAAAGAATAAAATACCTAGGAATAAACCTACCTAGGGAGACAAAAGACCTGTATGCAGAAAACTATAAGACACTGATGAAAGAAATTAATGATGATACCAACAGATGGAGAGATACACCATGTTCTTGGATTGGAAGAATCAATATTGTGAAAATGACTCTACTATCCAAAGCAATCTACAGATTCAGTGCAATCCCTGTCAAATTACCAATGGCATTTTTTGCAGAACTGGAACAAAAAATCTTAAAAATGTGTATGGAATCACAAAAGACCCCAAATAGCCAAAGGAGTCTTGAGGGAAAAGAATGGAGCTGGAGGAATCAGACTCCCTGACTTCGGGCTATACTACAAAGCTACAGTAATCAAGACAATATGGTACTGGCACAAAAACAGAAATATAGATCAATGGAACAAGGTAGAAAGCCCAGAGATAAACCCATGCACCTATGCCCAACTAATCTATGACAAAGGAGGCAAGGATATACAATGGAGAAAAGACATTCTCTTCAATAAGTGGTGCTGGGAAAACTGGACAGCTACATGTAAAAGAATGAAATTAGAACACTCCCTAACACCATACACAAAAATAAACTCAAAATGTATTAGAGACCTAAATGTAAGACCAGACACTATAAAACTCTTAGAGGAAAACATAGGAAGAACACTCTTTGACATACGTTACAGCAAGATCTCTTTTGATCCACCTCCTAGAGTAATGGAAATAAAAACAAAAATAAACAATTGGGACCTAATGTAACTTAAAACTTTTTGCACAGCAAAGGAAACTACAAAGAAGACAAAACAACAACCCTCAGAATGGAAGAAAATATTTGCAAATGAATCAACGGACAAAGGATTAATCTCCAAAATATATAAACAGCTCATGCAGCTGAATATTAAAAAAAACAAACAACCCAATCAAAAAATGGGTAGAAAACCTAAAAAGAGTTTTCTCCCAAGAAGACATACAGATGGCCAAGAAGCACATGAAAAGCTGCTCAACATCACTAATTATTAGAGAAATGCAAATCAAAACTACAATGAAGTATCACCTCACACCAGTTAGAATGGGC
>NC_041232.1:64956325-64974415 GCF_002837175.3 Physeter macrocephalus
TACAGCCACTATGGAGAACAGTATGGGGTTCCTTAAAAACTAAAAATAGAATTACCATATGACCCAGCAATCCCACTACTGGGCATATACCCAGAGAAAACCATAATTCAAAAAGACACATGCACCCCAATGTTCATTGCAGCACTATTTACAATAGCCAGGTCATGGAAGCAACCTAAATGCCCATCGACAGACGAATGGATAAAGAAGATGTGGTACATATATACAATGTAATATTGCTCAGCCATAAAAAGGAACGAATTGGGTCATTTGTAGAAACGTGGATGGATCTAGAGACTCATACAGAGTGAAGTAAGTCAGAAAGAGAAAAACAAATATTGTATATTAATGCATATATGTGGAACCTAGAAAAATGGTACAGATGAACCAGTTAGCAGGGCAGAAATTGAGGCACAGATGTAGAGAACAGACGTATGGACACCAAGGGGAGAAAGCGGCAGGGCGGGGAGGAAGCGGTGTGATGAATTGGGAGATTGGGATTGACATGTAGACACTGATGTATATAAAATGGATGACTAATAAGAACCTGCTGTGTAAAAAAATAATTTAAAAAATTGTAGTAATTAACATGAATGGACTTCACTAAAAATACAGATGGGACAAATGACCTTTCATCCAAGAGACAATTGAAAATTCCTGTTCATAGAAACTGTGTAGTTGGAGTGTAATTAACCTTGACTCTCATCTGTGATGTCTGACTTGGTTATGCCCTCTCTCTCATTTAGGGATCTATAAATATATACCATAGATTGATGTTATTCAGGAACACTTCTCTGAAATACGTATTAGAATCAGCGTGCTTTAAAAAAAAAAAGTTCAGACTACATAGAAGAAAATATGTGCAGTTAGATGAAACATCATGGTAAAAAAATTTATGATTCTAATTATTTCCAGTCTTTAAATTCCCTGTTGATTGGGTACTTTCAGGTAAGAACCAAATTCCAGATTTTAAAAATGACTTTTTTTAACAGATGACATGATACTATACATAGAGAATATACATGACTTTTTTCTTGTTAGTATCTAACAAGAATGTTAGATACTAAGCTGAAAAGTAGAAGACATGGCAGTGCCTACTTTATAATGCATTATAAATTCTTTTGGGTGCTCTCCCCTTCCTTCACCCTTTAAGAAAAGCTTTGTCATATGGAGTGAAAGTGAAAGCCTTAAATCTTTCTCACATGATTGGCTGTTCTCTCCCATTTATCTCCCATAGCTCCTGAGTATTGGTGTTCCATTGCTTACTTTGAAATGGATGTTCAAGTAGGAGAGACGTTTAAGGTTCCTTCAAGCTGTCCTGTTGTTACTGTTGATGGTTATGTAGACCCTTCTGGAGGAGATCGCTTTTGCTTGGGTCAACTCTCCAATGTCCACAGGACAGAAGCCATTGAGAGAGCAAGGTATTGATTGTATAGTTAGATAGTTAATTTAAAAAATTGAACATAGTGCATTGTCTTTTATTCAGAGATATCTTTCAATGTAAATTATGTTTTCAAATCTAGATAAAAGAATAAAGATCATCTTGAAAATTCAGAATTTGTAAGCATTTCATTTTAATTGTAGATGTTTGTTATTTAAAAGATGATAAAATATAGTCTTTTTTTAAAAGTTAGTGAGGTTTCTGTGTTTTGAATAGTAACTAGACCTTTTGGAACCCGGTTTGAAAACTAGTTTTTATTTCCTCTGATTGTGTGGTATTTCTACAAACTTATTGAGAGGAAATAACATAAAATGAAGACATGTTTCCACAAGTGTTATTTATAATGGAAGACTGATAATAAAAGGTAAATGGTTAAGTAAATTTTAATACACTTTCATTTTTATGCAGTCATTAAAATATAAAAAGTTTACATAATCAAATGTAAATATTTAAGATGAAATATTACAGGAAAACATACACAATTTTAGGTACTGTGTGATCTCAACTCTTTAAGGAAATGTGTGTGTGCATAAGCACCTAATCTTGGCTCTATCCCTAGCTGTGTGATTTTGGCAAATTATCTACTCTCTAAGCCAGTGCTGTCTGATAGAATTTTCTGTGATGAAGGAAATGGTTTATATCTGTGCTGTCCAGTATAGTAACTTCTAGCCACATGTAGCTGTTGAGCAGTTAAAATTTGGCTCATGTGATTAACTGAATTTTTAAATTAATTTTAATTGAATTGTGAAGGTTAAGTGAGAATTTATATTGAATGTTCCTGACACATAATAAGCATTATGTGAATGTTCATCATTATTACATATGAGTAGGATACTAAAAAAAAGAAAGAAACATACAGAAATGTTAACAGTGGCTATCTTTTGGTTATGGTGTTACATAATGTCCTTTATTCTTTAAAATTTTTCAGTATTGGGTATGCTATCTAATCTGAACTAAAATTTATTTTTAAATACTTATCAAAATGAAATGTGATTCACTTTTTCTTCCTAAGGTTGCACATAGGCAAAGGTGTGCAGTTGGAATGTAAAGGTGAAGGTGATGTTTGGGTCAGGTGCCTTAGTGACCACGCAGTCTTTGTACAGAGCTACTACTTAGACAGAGAAGCTGGGCGTGCACCTGGAGACGCTGTTCATAAGATCTACCCAAGTGCATATATAAAGGTTAGTTGCAATTTCACTCAAATATTTTAGACTTGGAAAGCTCTGTTTGTTGTTTAAAGAATTGAGATGGAGGTGGGAGTAGTGTAAAAATGTCTTTTTATGTATTAAATAATCAGAAATTATATTTGTATATAAAACACATTTCCTGGGGACTTTTATTGACATGATTGGTTATCTAGTTTTGTGGATGCATTCATGCCGTATTGTTTTATTAGCAAATTTGTTAAATGTTTTAGAGTTAATACACAGGCTCTTGAAAATACTGAGTGAAACCTCCAAATTTCCTTTGATATAAAATATGTAAAACTCAGAATCTGAAATTGCATCTTAGCCAACCTTTAGGATTTTATGGAAGGGAATTCTAAAAGTATGGCTTTTCAGATTAAGAACTGACAAATGAAAAATTCTTCAGTACCACTTTTTTTAAGGTTAGTTATTTTGTGCATTAAATAGTTTTATTTACTATATTATTTTACAAATTAAGCCTGAGGTATTTTTCATTAATTATTACATATTCAACCTATTTTAATTTTAATTTATAACATACACTGTTTTTGAAAGCAGAAGATGGTAATTAGATACCCTAAATATTTCTAATTTCAGATTTTTCAACGTCATCCTCAGCATCTTTAAGATTAGCTATTGTAAGTTAGTGGAATTAACTCTGCCTCATCACTTAGTCCTAGGAGATTGCTTAGCACACAAATAGAATTATATTTATTTGTGCTTTCTAATTTTTCCACGAGGAATTTTGCTTATTTGTGCTTTGTTATTATTTTTAAGTGGTGCTGTTTCCTTGTATGCTTTGTAGTCTATTTAATATTTGTTGGCAAGTTTGTCTCAAGAGATTTTATTTTTTATTTTTTCCTTCCTGTCATTGCTTCTCCCTGTAGAGCAGTTTTGCCTTAGTCTGGCACCCTGGGATCCACATCTCAGGACCAATTCTTATATTTAGAAGGTAGAGGAAATTGAGTTCCAATCCCCACATATGCTCAGGGCCTAATTCCTGTTGCATAGATTTCTCTGATGCTTACCTATGCCATGGACAAGAATTTTATTCCTAGTTGCATTTCTGAATTAACTGTCAAACTGTTTTACCAGCACTTGATTTTGGGCAGGTGCCCAGTTACAGCCCTCGGAGAGCCTTGTTTTCTCTTTCCATATCACTCTGAGAAGTCAAATTCCTGTCCTCTACACCTGTTTGGTGCTGGTACCCCAAGTACCTTCTGTCTTTCGTCCTTGCTCTCCAGTGTGGATTTTGTTTATCCATCATAAGTTAATGGACATGAGTTGTGTCTACTTTTTGGCTATTATGAATAATGCTGCTATGAATAGTCATGTACAAGTTTTTAGGTAGATGTATTTTTTTCATTTTCTTGGATATATGCCTAGGAGTGGAGTTGCTGGATCATAAGATAACTCTGTGTCTGACTTTTTGAGGGACTGCCAGACTACTGTTCTCCAGAATGGCAGTGCTGTTTTACATTTCCACCAGCAATGTATGTGGAGGGTTTCTGTTTCCCTGTAGTCTCACCAACACTTGTTATTATCTGCCTTTTTTGTTTTAGCCATCCTAGTGGATATGAAGTGGTGTCTGCCTCATTGTGGTTTTGATTTGCATTTCCTTAATGGCTAATAATGTTGAACTTCTTTTTGTGTGTTTATTGGCCATTTGTGTATCTTCTTTGGAGAAATGTCTGTTCAGATCTTTTCCCATTTTTTTAATTGGGTTTTTTAGTCTTCTTATTGTTGTAAGCGTTCTTTATATATTCTGGGTATCAGTCCTTTATCAGATACATGATTTGCAAATATTTTCTTCCATTCTTTGGCTCATCTTTCACTTTTTGCATGATAATGATTTGCAGCACAAAAGTTTTAAAATTTGGTATAGTCTATCTATTCTTTGGTTGCTTGTGCTTTTGGTGTCATATCTAAGAAACCATTGCCTAAGGCAAGGTCATGAAGATTTATGCCTATGTTTTCTTCTAAGCGTTTTATACTTTTAGGTCTTACATTTAGGTCTATGATCCATTTTGGTGAATTTTTGTGTATGGTGTAGGGAAAGGATCCCACTTTGTTCTTTTGTATGAGAACCAGTTGTTCCAGCAACCATTTGTTCAAAAGACTGTTCTTTCCCTTATTGAATTATCTTGACACCCTGTTGAAAACTCAATTGACCTTAAGTGATAAAGATTTTTTTTCTGGGCCATCAATTCTATTTCATTGCTGTATATATCTGTCCTTGTGACAGTACTACCCTTTCTTGATTGCTATAGTTTTGTAGGAAGTTTTGAAATTGGGGAGTGTGAGCTCTCCAACTTTGTTATTTTTCAGGATTATTTTGGCTATTGCCAGCCCCTTGGATTTCCACATGAATTTTATGATTGGCTTGGAAGATATCTATTTTTAAGAGTTTTTCTAGCCTTTGTATATGTTTGGAGCAGAGAGAGAAGGTGATTATGCATAACTATGCATCCATCTTGACTACAAGTCTCTGGATTACTTGTGCAATTAGAAGTGAATTGGACAGAGGACTACAGTGTTGAATATATACTTTGTGCCAGACAGTACTTATGAACTTAACAGATATGAGGTAGTATTTAAAACATTTAAGCTTAAAAAATGTGGAATCTTGTATAATTAATTTCTAGGATTGTCAAATAATGTAGTATCTCTATTTTGGTACAAATGGTCCTTGAAAAGCCACCCAGGTATGAGACATGTCATCACTTGATAAACCACTGTCATGGATAGATTTTTATAGCAATCTCAGACTTGTGCCTTAAACAATAAATAACTATCTTGTGATACATTTTAGTGGAGTAAAAAACATCCCATTTTTGTTGTATTAACTAAGATTTAGAAATAGTTACTTCTGTTTACTAAGTATATTGTTCTTCAGAAGAGTCTTCTTCTTAGCCAGAAAGAGATGCAAGTTTATCCTAAATCTAACCATTGGCCTTTTCTTCATTTACTAATTTTTTGGGCCACAGTACTAAAGTTTAGGTTGTCAGGTAGATTTTCACCAGAGATCATGTTACTGGGGTGAATTACCTACAGATACATGATACATGAACCCTTGGAAGGAAGGAGTGCCCTTACATTGGGGAGTCCACATGGGGGAATCCATCCCTACCCCCAATACACATATATACACACAAACACATTTTTTTCTTTTTAGTTAAAATGAGGAAAACAAAGGTTTGAAGAACCATTCTTTCATTTTATAAACCAAGAAGCTAGGACTAAATTGTATTTTTTTTTTCTCCTAAGATGTTGATTTTTTTTTCCTGCTTCTCATGATATAGCAGTCACCTTATATTTATGAAAATCTGATGTAACAAAATGGCATTTTACAAGCTTTAAATGGAGCAAATGTTTGAATTCTCTTTAAGTGGCATTGCTCTTTTTCTTTCAAAAGTAAGATGTGTTTTGTTTGTGTTGCTTAAGCAGTAGACACTCAGGTTTTTTAAGAGCTTTATTGAGATACTGAGAATTCACATACCATATAATTCACCCTTAAAAGAGTACAATTGAGTGATTTTTAGTATATTCACAGAGTTGTGCAACCATCACCACAATCAATTTTAGAACATTTTCTTCACCCCAGAAAGAAACCTTGTACTCTTTATCTGTTACCTCCCAACACCCCATTTCTCCCAGCTCTAGACAACCACTAATCTACTTTTTCTCTCTATAGATTTGCCTACTCTGAACAATTTTTATAAATGGAATCATATAATGTGGTCTTTTGTGACTTCTTTCACTAAGCATAATGTTTTCAAGCTTCATCCATGTAGCATATATCTGTACTTCATTCCTTTTAGGGCTGAATAATATTTCATATACCACATTTTGTTTATCCATTCATCAGTTGATGGACATACGAGTTTCTACTGTTTGGCTGTATTATGAATAATACCGCTATGAACATTCATGTACAGATTTTTGTGCGAACATATGTCTTCATTTCTCTTGCATATACCAAGGAGTGGAATTGCTGGATCATAGAGTAACTCTATGTGAAACTTTTTAAGGGACTGCCAAACAGTTTCCCAAAGTGGCTGTAGCATTTTACAGCAGCAGTGTATGAAGTTTCTGATTTCTCTACAGCCTCACGAATACTTGTTGTTATCTGTCTTTCTGATTTTAGCCATCCTAGAGGGTGTGAAGTGGTATCTCATTGTGGTGGTTTTTGATATGCATTTCTCTTATAATGATGAGTCAGGTTTGTTTTTGAACACATATATGTTAGGGACAGGGGGCTGGCTGTGTTTCTAAACCACAGCTGGACTAGGTTGAAGGTTATTATGATCCCACTTAAATTTATTTTCAGTTACTATATATCATGATTCTTACCTCCGGGTCAGATTACTTAGCAAGTCCCTAAAGCAGTCTTATTCAGATGCCCAGTATACCACCGACACAATTATCTGTTTCTCTTTCTGGATTACTATTTCTTGGTGTTGATTTAAACAGAGTACTGTAATTGAGCCTTATAAAGAAGAATGCCAAAATTTGACTCCTGGTTGAAAGAGAATATCCTGAAGATGTTGACAGTGATCTTTATAAGACACTTAACGTTTGTTAAATAATAGGTTTGTAATAAACTTATATGAGAGTAACCACAGGAAATGTGTTTAAAATGAAATCAGAGGTAAATTGTTGATTAGCCCAGGGGTGGTGATCAGAAATATGTTTTGGATCTGAGCCAAAAAGAATATTTAAAACCTTTGGTTACTTTGAATTGTTTTTATCAACAACTGAGTCAAATTTTGAAAGGAAGATGGTTGCATTTCAATGAAAGCCTTAATTTTACTATGCATTATAACAGATGAAACCTATTACGGTATAGACAGTATACAGTGAGGAGGCAGCCTGAGTTTTAGTTAGCAGTATAGCCAATAATTATGTCTTTTGGTGTGGGTGCTGTAATTACATAAATAACCCATGTGGAAAGAAGGTTTGCTGAGGTGCTTAATGAATCATTTTTACTACATCTGCAGATAAAAGTTTTAAAATTTCATCATTATGGTTAATATGTGCTGGTGTTAGCATAGATTTAGATTAAGACAATCGTAATTATGATTGTTTATAACATATTGTAAAGAACCTATGTGTGAATATCTCTTGGTTATTTTTAATAACTCATGGTAGAGGTGGGGATATATTGGCAACATATTTGAACCCTGGGAATTTATAAGTAAGCTGTATTCCCTCCTCCCGGGCCATACTAGGTTAATGATGGTTAAAACAAAATTTTTTTTAAGTGGTTGTAAAGACCTAAATGTAAAAAATAAAACTGTTAGAGGATAACATAGGAGATGACCTTGGGTATGGCAATGCCTTTTTAGATACAACATCAAAGGCAGGATCCATGAAAGAAACAGTTGATAGGCTGGACTTCATTAAAATTAAAAATGTCTGCTCTACGAAGGACATTGTCAAGAGAATGAGATGATTAGCCACAGACTGGGAGAATATATTTGCAGAAGACACATCTGATAAAGGACTGTTATCGAAAATATAGAAAACACTTAAAACTCAACAGTAAGAAAACAACCTGATTAAAAAGTGGGCAAAAGAGCTGAATAGATGCTTCAGTGAAGAGGAGACATTGATAGCAAGTAAGCATATGAATAGATGTTCAAATTCATATGTCATTAGGGAATTGTGAATTAAAACAACAGTGAGATACCACTACATAGTAGTAAAATGGCTAAAATCCAAAATACTGACAAAACCAAATGCCGACCAGGATGTGGAGCAACAGGAACTCTCATTCATTACTGGTGGAAATGCAAAATGGTACAGACACTTTTGGAAAGCAGTTCGGTAGTTTCTCACATAGCTAAATGTATTCTAACCATATGATCCATCAGTCACACTCCTTAATATCTTCCCAAATGATTTGAAAACATATGTCCACACGAAAACCTACACATGGATGTTTACAGCAGCTTTATTCACAGCAGCTTTATTCACAGCTGCCAAAAACTTAGAAGCAACCAGCATGTCCTTCAGTAGGTGAATGGGTAAATAAACTGGTACATCCACAGAGTGGAATGTTATTCAGCACTAAAAAGAAATGAGCTATTAAGTCATGAAAAGACATGGAGGAACCTAAAATGCATATTACTAAGTGAAAGAAGCCAATCTGAAAAGGCTACATACACGTTGTATGACTCCAACTGTGACATTCTGGAAAAGGTAAAACTATGGAGACGGTAAGAAGATGAGTGGTTTCCAGGGATAGAGAGGAGGGAAGAACTCATAGGCAATGTGCAGAGGATTTTTAGGGCAGTGAAAATACTCTGTATGGCACTACAACGTTGGATACATGTCGTTATACATTTGTCTAAACTCATAGAATTATAAAACCAGGAGTGAACCCTAATGTAGCCTATGATTTGGGGTGATAACGGTGTGTCAGGGTAGGTTCATCGATGTAGCAGGGGCACCACTGTGGTGTGGGGCGTTGACGGTGGAGGAGGCTGTGCTTGAGTGGAGAGGCAGAGCTCGCTTTACCCCAGTTTTATTGTGAGCCTAAAACTGCTCTAAAAAATAAGGTTTGTTAGTTTCTTTCTTTAAAAAAAAAGAAAGTGGTTGTAGAGCTATTTGGCGTTTCAAATATTTGAGTCCCACTTTGTACTGTTGTTCTAGGTGATGCCTTCTAAGAGGTCAGAGAGCCCAGTGGAAAATTTCAGAATCTAATGGACTCTTGGGAATCTTGAAAAAACAGTGGTTTTTGTTCTGAGCATTGTGGGATTTCTGATTTCCAGACCTGACTGTGTCATGCTTTCTTTTCTGAAGCCTTTTAGGACTGATAGTTTGGTCAGGTAATAAATACATCTATATGTGACAAATTTCTGTCTCTGCAGAGAATGGGATAGTCTAAGTTTTGTCCGTCACTGATGCTGGAAGATTGGCATTGAGTAGAGAAATAAGTAAATAGGAATGTGGTTTGCTATTTGGAGAGGGTTCTCCTGTTTATTGTTGTTGTATGCTCTTGTGTTTCATGTAAATACCATGGCTAAAGACAGAATTTTTTCAGGCATCTGAAAACTAATGGTTTGGGTTCCAAACCTGTTGTTTATCTGATAAAGTACTATGTTATGCATTCTTTGGTTTCTTTTATTGTCAAGGATAATTATGCTTTCTTATATTTGGGTTTTGTGCATACTAGAAGGATTTTTTTAATGTAATTTACTCTTGACAAAGAAATACAGTCACACGGTTCAGAAATTTAAATGATATAAAAAAAGTGCATTGAGCAGTCTTGCTTCTACTCTGTCCTTGTTTTCCTTTCCTACAACTTCTAAGATGATCACTCTGCTTGTGTAATCTTCCAGTGCTTTAAAAAATGCCAGCCCTTGGCATGGCTGATAAAGAACATTGAAATTACTTATGAACTCCTTAACTTATCCTGAAAGGTCAATGGCTACATGGGAGGCCAAAAATAAAATAAAATATAATAAGTAACATTTATTGACAGCTTACTGTATGCTATGCCAAGTTTATAACAACGTTATAAAAAAGCATGTACACTTAGCATTCCCATTTTATAGATAAGAAAATTGAGGCCTCAGGAGGTTAAGAAATTTAACCCATGTAGGTAGCAGGTATCAGTGATAGGATTCAAAGCTAAGCATTTTTTTTTAATCACGAGCATACAGAAAGTAATGAGAAACTAATTAATGAAATCCCATGTATCTATCACTGAGATTCAGTAGTTGTTAAGATTTTACATTTACTTGATCTATTCTTTTTCCTCTGTTTCTAAAGTATTTTAAAACAAGTCCTAAATATCATGTTATTTTGCTCCTATGGATTAAAGTGTGCATCTCTGAGAAATGTAGTTGTTTTCTTATATAGTGACAGTGCCTTTTATTCACTCCTCCAAATAGTTAGAATGATAAAGAAAAGAAGTTGGCCATATGACCTAGGCCATCGATTCAGCCTAAAGAAAACTCTCAGCAATTTGGTTATGAAAGGGACGGATGATTTCTTAACTGTTCATTTTACACGATGGTGTAGTTTTTCACAAGGACAATAATGGCTGCCCCTCACTGAACTCTAGATAAAGGATACAGAGAGCTGTGGCAGCCAAAGCTGTCCTCATAGTGAAATGTGCCTCTTGGTGAGCTTCAAGCCACCTTTCCTAAGAACTACATATACATAAAAAATTAAAATTTTGAATTGTTTAATTCTGAGAGCTAAATCAAGCTATGAGTTTTAAATAAATTGTGCATTGGTTTTTGATGTATGGAATATTTTCTGCTGGACTCATGGCATGAGACTTATACTTTTTTTTAAGGTCTTTGATTTGCGTCAGTGTCATCGTCAGATGCAGCAACAGGCAGCTACTGCACAAGCTGCAGCAGCTGCCCAGGCAGCAGCCGTGGCAGGAAACATCCCTGGCCCCGGATCAGTAGGTGGAATAGCCCCAGCTATCAGTAAGTATACTTTTGATTTTTTTTTTTAAAGTGTAATAGTTGGCGTTTTATCTCGATTGACTCAGTTGATTAGTTACTTTAAGCAATAATAGAAATTAAAGTTCTTTTTACTGGGATAACATTTTTGAATTTGTAAACAACAAAAAAAAGAGAGAACTGTTCTTCTGTAATAGTTGCCCTTTGTCTAGGACCCTGTGTTCATTCTTTTTGTATCAAAAAAGGGAGTATGGGATAAAGGAGAAAAGGGGTTATTATTTTATATTGATCAGTCTCCCCTTTTTTTTGCTGATGCTTTTAATTCTTGCCTCACCAGCCAGGGTGGGTTGAGATCACCGATATGCTTTGCTTTATTCTAGAAGGAAAGCATATTTCAGTTTCAGAGTTAGGCACCTCTCCAGTTTTTTCTTAAGTATGCTAAGCATGGAGAGAAAACTAAGTGAGGGTGGTATTTTGGTAACTTGTAGACTTTTTTTTAATTTTAGGGTAAAATTGAACTGTGTGCCAGGTTTCACACTGATGGGGAATTTTTTACTGCAGAGTTAAACTCCTGACTATAGACTTTTATGATGGAAACACGTGGCACCCATCTTCCACGTCTGAAGGCATAACTAGTGATTCATTCAACCCCTGTTCTTAACCTCTTCAGTGTGGTAAGCAAATCACACTGGCTAAGAAAACTGCAGTGGCCCTGCAGGTTTCTCTACAGTACATACAAATTCCTCCCATTAGTTTCATTGTAATATTGATGAATGCAGATTGACTATATGACTGTATGTTCTGACTGGAAAATTAGATGCAGAGTCTCCGTTGTGACTTATGTTCAGGAGTTTACAATTTAGAGGTAGATAAGGCATACTCATTTAGAAAATTTTATTTTTTAAAAGATTTGGGCATCTAAACCATTAATTTGCTAGTTTTGACGTTATAAACATGCTTTTTAAAGAATCCAGAACTATTATTAAATTTTTCATTCTCATCTACTGCCCCCTGTTGAGTAATTACATATTATTTCTGTTACATTGTGAAACTGAGAGACAGACATCATCTGGGCCATCCAAGAAGTCTTAGTGGAACCAGGACTGTTAACTGTCTCATTATTAGTCATGTCTTACTCTGAACTAGACTGTTTAGACAGACAGTAAGGTTCTTAGAACCAACCTGTAGACATGCACTACCTCTTAAAAACAAATTGTTTTTTATTCCTTCACCTCCACTTCTAAAGAGGAAAAACAGGTGGGGTGTTGGTGGATTGTGGTAATTCATAATTGATGGTAGCTAGAAGACCCATGTGGAATATAGATGGTCTTAACCAAAAGTTTTCAGTCCCTGTTGATAAAGTATAGATCTACACTTACTTTTTGGCACCTTGACAGAGAAGTTATATGCTGGGGAGAATGAAGTAAAGAAAGCTGATCACCTTATTAATATAAGATTTAGGGAGGATGAGAAGAGATCAGCTGTCCCTCTGACGTCATCCAAATCTTTTCTGTTAGGTTTGTCAGCTGCTGCTGGAATTGGTGTTGATGACCTTCGTCGTTTATGCATACTCAGGATGAGTTTTGTGAAAGGCTGGGGGCCTGACTACCCAAGACAGAGCATCAAGGAAACACCTTGCTGGATTGAGATTCACTTACACCGGGCCCTCCAGCTCCTAGATGAAGTACTTCACACCATGCCTATTGCCGACCCACAGCCTTTAGACTGAGGTCTTTTAACTTAATGTTGGGCCCTTAACATTATCAGGATGGTGGACTATAAAATGCAATCCTGTTTATAATCTGAAGATATATTTCACTTTTGTTCTGCTTTATCTTTTCATAAGGGGTTGAAAAATGTGTTTGCTGCCTTGCTCCTAGCAGACAGAAACTGGATTAAAACAATTTTTTTTTCCTATTTAGAACTTTTCAGGCATGGCTCAGAGCTTGAAGATCAGGAAAAACACATTCTTATTAAATCTTCACCAGTTACGTATGAAGGAATCATTCCAGTGCTGGAAAATTTAGCCCTTTAAAATGTTTCAGAGCCTTTTATATGCAGAACATTGATATGTGTGTTATTCTACAGAATAAATTCAATATTGCTGATTTTAAAGGCAGAGAAGTTCTCAAAGTTAATTCACCTATGTTATCTGGTGTGTGAGTTGTTATTGTTGAACATACTTTACTCCAAAATATTGTGCCATGTGGGTGAGTTAATTTTACCAAGAGCAACTTTACTCTGTGTTTAAAAAAGAAGATAGTAATGTATTATAACCTTTTATGCAAATGTTTTTTTCAAGTTAAACTAGTGAAGATGATTTCAATTCAGATTGTCTTGCGACTTCAATTTTTCTTTTGCCAAGGCAAAACACTAATCTCTGTATATTGAGAATTCCTTAAAATTACCAAAGGAATATCATTTAAAATTACATTTGTTATCTTTGTTGGATAACTATTTATCACGAAATCTACTTTAGCCCTGTTAAACAGTAAATGTATTCTATATTTCTAGGCACAGGGTTGGTTACTAAGAAGCCTAGAGGAGGAATTTCTTTCCTTCATTAACATAGGGAAAGGTTTTGTATTTTTAAAAACACTAAAAGCAGTGTCACTCCATCTAATATCTTACCGTTCTGCAAAGGTGGCAGTGCTTAAACTAAATAATGAATATTTTGGAAACTGCTAAATTCTGTGTTAAATACAGTGCAGAATAAGGGAAACATTACCGTTCATAATAGGTAGTTTGGATATTTTTGTACTTGATTTGATGTGTGACTTTTTTTTCGTATACTGTTTAAATCATGTGTGTTATGACATTGTTTAAAATTCAGTTTTTGTATCTTGGGGCAAGACTGCAAACTTTTTTATATCTTTTGGTTATTCTAAGCCCTTTGCCATCAATGATCATATCAATTGGCAGTGACTTTGTATAGAGAATTTAAGTAGAAAAGTTGCAAATGTATTGACTGTACCACAGATACAATATGTATGCTTTTTACTTAGCTAGTAGCATAAATAAAACTGAATCTCAACATGCAAAGTTGAATTCTAGGTTTGATTTTTAAGTTTTTTTTCTTTTGCACTTTTGAGTCCAACCTTAGTGGCGAGACACCTTCTACTAAATGACAGGCAAACAGCCAGTACTTGGGCAGCTTTGGTTTTCTTCTCCCACTCTACCAGGACTTCCCTATGGACATTATGTATCAAGTGTAGGGTTGGTTATTTTTTTAACTTTTATTTTACTGTAGCAAAACTAGGCCTGATTGTCTGTAAGATAAATAGGTTGTCTACAGGATAAATAGTGTGAAATAAATCAAGGATTATCTTTCAGATGTTTTTGCTTTCTTCATGGAGGGCCTTTCTAAGTGTAATAAGATTATTTCAGGTGTGTTACAAGTTTGAGACATGAGAAACACTTAATGCATGATAGTCATCTTTATATCAACTTAAATCAACAAATCTTCTACTTCTTTGCTTAGGTCTTCTTAGTAAGACCATCCTAGAAACCACTGAGTTTGCTTATTGCTGTGATTTAAACATATCTTGATCCAAGCTACTTGTATTTTGTTTTTTAAAATAACATTTCTACCAACTCATTTATACTCTTGAGTACTTACAGATACTTCTGTTAAAGACCTAATCTTAATCTGTAAAGTTTGGTGATTTTACATTTTATTGGCAGATTTTTTAAAAGGTATCTTCATTCTCTAGAAATTTTTGACTTAGGTCTATTTTATTGTGAATGAAGAATAGGAGCAAGAGGAGAGAGTTTTAGAATAACAGATTTTAAAAATCGAGGTTATTTGATTAGAACCATAAGCATGCTATGATATAATCCATTGCCTCCTATTCTACTTTAAAGAAGGTTTACATGTTTAATCATCTAGGGAAAGTATTGTGGAAAATATTTTCTAAGTAGTCTGTCTTTCAGGCCAAGCCACCCACTTTGGTTTCTTTTTGCAAAGAGCCATAAAAATACGACAAGTACATAGAAGTACTTCTAGTTATTAATTGCTTTATACTTGTGCCTAGGTTCAGTCACATGCTTTTGAGAAAACATCTAGTGTATTATAATCAGTTATTTCTGAGGGCTTAGTTGTTGAACAGTATTTACGTTTCTTAGAGGTAGTCATCTTTGATGAGTAAGACTAAAAGAATCACAGTGTTTAAGATTTTATGGCTATTTTAAGAGTAGAATAGTGTCCACAGTTCTTGGAATCTGATTGCTCTGGGTATATGGTTCTGGGTGGGTATTCTCTAGCTAGTTCATACCTCAGAGACTCTCAGAATATTGAATTTCAGTGGAAGCCGAGAGAGAGATGAACCAGGTTTGTACCTTTATAATCAATCCAGTATGAGGCCCATTCCACTTTTGTCTAGTGCCTTTCAGTGCATTATCAAAGGGAAATCCATAAATCCAAAATGGTGTTGCCTTTATTTTCCAGGGAGTAGATTCTTCTGTGGGATATAGTCTGTCATTTTTTATAGTATACTACCCCTGGTATACAAAGATAATGATAATAAATCACTGCCATATAACCTTGTTTTTCTAGAAGCATGGCTCGTTTGTATTGACCTAACAGGCAAATAGGTTGCCTGTTCCATTCCTCCTGTAAACATTGTAGGTTTACAGGTTGAGTGACCTGGCTTAGGGATAACCATACTCAGAATACCCAAATAAACTGAACACATATGAGCTGTGTTGTGTTTCAAAGTTAAAAATCCACTTTCGTGTGGAAGGGTGTAGTGTAGAGAGGGGGTATTTGTAATAGAAAATTGAAGGCAAAATAAAATGTCCTGTCTTCCAGATGATAAATCTTATTTCAAAAGTTTATTGCAGTTGTCTTTTTGACCATGCCCATCTGAAGAAGGGAAATTTTACATGTTCCATGGTGCTCCTTAAGTATATGTGGAGGTTAAAGAATATATGGTGAAGTGTTTCGATTCCTGGTTTGGTGGTAACTAGTTAGTAGTTACTAGCTATTATGCAAAATCAGATTAGTTCAGAACCTCTTTGAGAGCCTTTTGGAAGAAGAAGTTTTATTCTCAGTAAGGCAGAATCCTTTTTGTTGATAGTTTCTGTAGGTTGCTCCCTCCATCATTGAGTCATTTTACTGGCATTTAATAATAGCAGATTGGGAAAATGGTGAATTTTAGGTTATTGGGGTAAATGAGTATATGAAAGCAATTACCTGTAAAGTCAGTTAACAGCTCTTTTGTGGATGGGGTTTGGCTAAGACTAGCAGATAGAAGAAATGCTTTTTTTTTTTTCCTTCCTAAAGGCAGAACCCATTGTTGCGGGATAGCTATCTGTAAATAATCACCTAAGTCCTCCTTTGCAAGATTATTGAAGATGGGATATGAGAATCTTGTGTGCAACCTTTCTATTTTTTCCTCACAACTAGATAATTTCTTTTCTCCTAAGATATATCAGGAAGGATGTAAAAAGTTAGTGGCCTTATTCATAGCATCCTCAGGCCCAGCCTTGTCTGTAAGCACTTGTCCCAGTGTTGCTAGGTTGTTTATCTTATTTATCTGGTATCACTGTGGAATGGAATTTTCTGCATAATCCAAACTTGCCTTATTTAAGCAGTAAAACTTTTTTTACTTTGGCCATTTTTTTGGGTGGAGTTATTTGATATGTATATTAGAGAACATACTAGATACAGTGTTTCTTTTGTGCCTCCTGTCTTGTAGACTTCAGAGGCTGCTAAGACATGAGGGACTGTTTTACCTGCGCTAAATGGTTGCAGACTCCTATGGTTTGGAATGTTTGGTTTTGTTATACTCCCCTCGGCCCTTTAATGACAGCAACCACTTCCTGTGTGTTACTAGTATACCCCCCCTTAGTTCCTTCTTCCCTTTCTGATTCATTTTCCCGACTGGGCAAGGAAGCCAGATAACCATACTTATTAGAACTTTCTTTAAAACACCAGGGCAAACTGGGACACAGGACCCAAGGAAGTTTCCTATAAAGTATTGAAAAGAACTTCACTGCTTTGGCATTTGATATCAGTTTGACTGCTTAGTGTGCTTCCGGATTCTTGCTGCGTTTCAGGTAGTTGAGATAGAGAGAAATGAGTCATATTCATAATTTTCCCCTTTGAAAGGTTTTGTTGCTTCCACTTGAATGCTGCTCAAACAAAAACTGGGGTTACAAGGGTTGGTTACTAAGTTAGCATCAGTAGCCAGAGGCAATACCATTGCCTAGAGGACACCAGCAAAAAAAGAAAAAAGAAAAAAAAAAGAACAGCAAAAAAACAAAAACCTTGGAAAATGAGGGGGTCATTTTTGTTTTGTTTTGGTGTCCCCTTTTTGAGTCCTATCTTCTGGCCTTCCTCCTCTACAGATATTTTTGACCTTTAGGTGCCTTTATGAGAATTGAGGGTCTGATATCCTGCCCCAAGGAGTAGCTAAAGTGATTGCTGATGTTTTCAGGGATTTTAACATCAGACTTGAATGAGTAAAATGAACCTTTTTTTCTTTTCCTTTCATCATCATCTTTTTTTTTTTTTTTAAATGTAGGAAGAACTAAGGAGAAAACGAAGACAATCATTTCTCTCTATAGATGCGGATAATTTTCAGTTTATTTCAGATGCTTTCTCAATAGGTCTCAGAACTAGTGTTCTTGATCAACCTGAAACTAGTAGTGGCTCTGGGCTGGGGCCAGACAGTTGCACTCTCTAGTTTGTGCTCTGCCACTAATTTGATGTATGACCTTGGGCAAGTCATTTACCTTCTTTGGGCCTCAGTTGCCTCATCTGTAAAATGAGGGAGTTGGACTAGATGAGTTCTTCCAGCTCTGAAGTTTAAGTGACCTTGCCTACCTTGCAGCAGTTTTTGATTTCTTCCTTACCTTTGGTCTGCTGTCTGAGGGGGCTTTTTACTTATTTCCACATTATTCAAATGAGACTAGGCTTGATATTTTATTACTGTTCTGTGGACAAGAAGTTACATAATACGTCCTTAAAACTTAAATTCAACCAAAGGCCTAGCACCGCCTTGGGGGCTGCAATAAATACTTAAAAAAAAAA
>NC_041232.1:64978997-64983213 GCF_002837175.3 Physeter macrocephalus
TACAAAAAAAAAGAAAAAACAACAGACCAATATACCTCATGAATATATATGCAAAAATCCTTAACAAAATATTAGCAAATAGAATTCAGCAACATACAAAAAATTACACACCATGACCAAATGGAGTTTATTTTAGGAATGCCATCCTGATTCAGTATTTGAAAATCAATCTAACTACCACATTATCAGGCTAAAGAAGAAAAATATCTCATCATCCTACACCCATTCATGATAAAAACTCAGAAAATAGGAACAGAGGGGAAATTCCTCAATTTAATAAAGCACATCTACAAAAAAACCTACAGCTAGCATACTACTAAATGGTGAGAAACTAAATGCTTTCCACTTAGGATCGGGAACAAATCAAAGGGTGTCTACTTTCACAACTCTTATTCAGCACAGTGCTGAAAGTTTTAGCCAGGGTAACAAAGCAAGAAAAGGAAATAAAAGGCATACAGATTGGAAAGGAAGAAGTAAAACAATCCATATTTGTAGATGACATGATTGTCTACGTAGAAATTTCCAAGGAATGTATTTAAAAATTAGAACTAATTGAGTCTACTGAGGTCACTGAATACTAGATTTATGTACAAAAGTCAACTGTAGTTTTATCATAAGCAGTGACCATGTGGATGCTGAAATTAAAATACAACACTGTTTACAATCACTTGAAAAAGAAACGTGTAATCTAACAAAACATGTATAGGACTTGTATGCTGAAAACTACAAATGCTGATGAAATAAATTGAAGAACGTCTAACTAAATGGAGAAACATGCTGTGTGTTCACGGATTGGAACACTCAATATAGTAAATATGTCAGTTCTCCCTAGATTGATATACAGGTTTAATGCAATTCCTGTCAAAAATCCCAGCAAGATTTTTTTTTTGTAGATATAGACAAGATTATTCTAAAATGTACATGGAAAGGCAAACCAGAAGGTAAGACAATTTTGGTAAAAGAATAAAGTAGGAAGAGTTAGTTTATTCGAATTCAAGACATTATAAATATAGAGGATGTGTGTGTGTATACTGAATATGTGTGTGTATATATATATATATGATTACTGTATATTGATTACTGTAGTCAAGACTGTGTGGTATTGGAGGGACAGACACACAAATCAATAGGATGGAATAGAGAACCCAGAAATAGACCCACAGAAATATGTTCGACTGACTTTTTGACAAATTAAGTGGAGGAAAGAGAGCCTTTTTAAAAGGCTCTAAAGCAACTGAACATTGGATCTGCAGGCAAAAAACAACAGCAATAAAAAACCCTCAACCTAAGTCTCATACCTTATACAGAAATTAACTCCAAATGGATCATGGACTTAAATGTAAACATAAAACTATAACACATGTCAAAAGAAAGGAGAAAATCTTTGGGACCTAGGGCCAGGAAAATTTACCTTCTTTGGGCCTCAGTTGCCTCATCTGTAAAATGAGGGAGTTGGACTAGATGAGTTCTTCCAGCTCTGAAGTTTAAGTGACCTTGCCTACCTTGCAGCAGTTTTTGATTTCTTCCTTACCTTTGGTCTGCTGAGGGGGCTTTTTACTTATTTCCACATTATTCAAATGAGACTAGGCTTGATATTTTATTACTGTTCTGTGGACAAGAAGTTACATAATACGTCCTTAAAACTTAAATTCAACCAAAGGCCTAGCACCGCCTTGGGGGCTGCAATAAATACTTAAAAAAAAAAATGGAGAAAAGCCTTTATTTTCCCATCATCTCTATTCAAGGTGTATTAAGGCTTTTTTTGGAGTCATGATATTCTACCTTTTGGGTTGGTATGTGTGTGACACCATCCTCTTAAGTACTGTGTGCTGGTAATTTTTTTTTAACTAAAATGGATTGAAAACTTACTGTAAATGCCTAATGGTTATTAGAGGTCATTGCTTTGGGTCTTTGGTTTCTTAACTCTTCTGTTCTCAAAACAGGGAAATTCCCTTGAACTGTGTCAATTAAAATGGTTTATATGACTCAAGAAATCAATACCAGTGGATGATTATTCACTTTATTTTTGGCTCTTTTTAGGTCCATTTTGATTAGAAGACTTTTGGCTGGAGCATTCCTTTCAGAGTTCTCTTCCAGCCTATCCTTGGATGAGTATAATTAATGGACTTGGCTTTTTCAAGGACCTTGAGAAACTTCCTTGGGGGTGGGTCAAGGGTAGGGGATTGGGGAGTCCTGGTACAGGCCAGCTCTGTGGTAGCTGGAAAGGAAGGAATGAAACCAGCTGCTGTTGCTGTGGCTGCTTGTCATTGATAGAAGGACTCATGGGCTTGGATTGGTTAAAAGGCCAAACATGGAGTCAGCAAACTTCTTCCAAGTATGGGTTCTGGCCAATGCCTTGGACATGTGATTTAAGGGAAAAGTGTGAAAGCTTCTGGATGATGAAAACCTGGTGAGCTGCAGAACCATTTGGAGGAGGTGACTGGGAGTTGGGAACAGATTTGGTGATGGTATTTCCCAACTCTGTCTCCTCCTCTGAAGTCAGAGGAATGCAGCTATGCCAAAACTCACAGAAGAGCCACATTTAGCGTCTGCTTTTGGGAAAACTGGTTAGCTAAGGCTCTGGTAGTTCCTTTGTGGCTTTTTGTATATTTTTGCCTGGTTGAAGTCTGTGGCTAAAAAATAGTTGAACCTTTCCTGAGAACTCTGTAACAAAGTATGTTTTTGATTAAAAGAGAAAGCCAATTAAATCATTATGTGCTCATTCTTTTTCTTAAAGCCTGTGGATGTTTTAGATCTAGAAAGAATTTCTAATCACATAGCGAATTCTCAGACTTGAGGACATTTTCCTTCATTGCTTTGTGACCATTGAAATGGGAACTACAGCATTTCAAATATGACCATGGGAGAACAGTCCCCATTCTTTTCTCATTTCTAAAAGGAGAGAGCGGAATGATGGTGGTTGAAGAGGTGGGTACTAGGGAATTATGAGAACCAAGATGCTTAAAGGAGAGACAGAAATTGGAAATTGGAGACACCGACCCTATCATTGCCCATCTAAGGATAAAGAAAGCTATTCCCCCCTAGCTGCCTCCTTTATGAAAAGAGGGGTCAATGTGGGGCAGGGGGTGGTCGGGTAAGGTGATTCTTTGGCAATGGCTTGTAAAAAAAAAAAAAAAAAAAATCACTACCAAATCAGAATTTTCTTTCTGGTCTTGCTGATGTGAGTTCCAGAGACATTTATCAGGCCGAGAGACTCGTTCTCACCTGACCTAAAATTTAGAGTATTTTAAGCTGAACTTGAAGAGGGTTGTTGATTGGCATTCTGTTGAGGGGAAAAAAACAAAACACAAAAAACATTCCTTTGTGGAACTCTTCAGGAGTAAGGGCAGTTTTATGTATTCTTCATCTCTCTCTGCCCTCTCCTTTTTTTTTTTTTTTTTTTTTTTCTGCTTTTGACCCTTGATTCTTTGTGCTTTATTCCATCTCCTGCCTTATCACAGCTCCCACAAATGACAACCTGAAAAGTCCCAACTCCTCTTCAAACCCTTCTCACCCTGTCTTCTCACTGTGATAAATTGTAGTGCCCTTTACCCTCAGCCCTTTCTGTTCTAAAAGAGCAATTCTTTTAGTTCTGGCCCTACTTTGGGGATGGCATCCACTTCTTTATTTTGATGTAGTCCTTTTGGGCCAGACAGATGGACAGGATGGGTTGAGGGAATTTGTCACCAACAGACCTACCCTAAAAGAATCGTTAAAGGAGTTTCTCTAAACAGAAAGGAAATGATAAAAGAAGAAAGGTAATATCAAGAAGAAATTAAAAATCTGGTAAGCAAAATAATACATATGGTAAGCAAAAATATGTGTTAATACATAAATCTCATCTTGAGATTTCTAAATTATGTTTGCTAGTTGAAGCAAAAATTGCAACACTACCTAAGGTGATTCTAAATGTATACAGAGTAAATATTTAAAACTGAAAAAGCTAACAAAAGAGAGAAACTCAGAAATACTATAGATAAATCAAAATGGAATTCTAAAACATGTTCAGGTAACTCACAATGAGGCAGGGGGGAAAAGAAAACAAGCAAAAAAACAGAACAAAGAGAAAATGTTTTTTATTTTTTTTATTATTGGGAAGTTTTTTTTGTTTTTTTTTTTAACATCTTTATTGGAGTATAACTGTTTTACAATAGTGTGTTAGTTTCTCCTTTACAACAAAGTGAATCAGTTATACATATGTTCCCATATCTCTTCC
>NC_041232.1:64983332-64991641 GCF_002837175.3 Physeter macrocephalus
TCTCCCTGTGCTATGCGGCAGCTTCCCACTAGCTATCTAATTTACATTTGGTAGTGTATATATGTCCCTGCCACTCTCACTTCGTCACAGCTTACCCTTCCCCCCTCCCCATATCCTCAAGTCCATGCTATAGTGGGTCTGTGTTTTATTCCCATCCTACCACTAATCTCTTCATGACAGAAAATGTTTTTTAAAATGTCAGACTTATTATCTAACATATTAATGATTACATTAAATGTAAATGGTTTAAATATACTAATTAAAAGACAGATATTGGTAGACTGTATTAAGAAACATGACCCGACTATATACTGTCTACAAGAAACTTCAAATATAACAATATAGGCAATCTGAAAGAAGAAGGTTTATAGGAAAATATATATTAGGTAAACAATCAAAGAAAAGCAGGATTGGCTATGTTAATATCAGAGAAAGTAGATTTAAGAGCAAAGAAAAATGCCAGAGATAGGGACAGTATGTAATGATAAAGAGTTAATTCATCAAGACAGAGTTAATCCTAAGTGTGTATATACCAAGCAACAGAGCAAAATATGGGAAGCAAAAAATGATAGAATTGAATGGAGAAATATATCCACAACCATAATTGGAGACTTCAACATAGCTTTTTAAACAGTTGATAGAATAGTTATAATCATCAAGGATATAGAAGAACTCAACACCACCATCAACCAATATGATCTGACATTTATAGAACAAGTCATCCAACAACAAAATACTATGCTTTTCAAGTGCAAACAACATACACTAAGATAGACTCAAAACTTAACAAATTTAAAAGAATTGAAATCATATAAAGTGTTCTCCAACCACAGTGGAATCAAACTAGAAATCAGTAATAGATAACAGGAAAATCTCCAAACACTTAGAAACTAAACAGTATATTTCTAAACCATGGGTTAAAGAGGAAGTCTCAAGGGAAATTTTTAAAAAATACACTGAACTGAATGAGAAATGAAAACAACATCTGTGGGATTCAGTTAAAGCAGTGCTGAAAGGGAAATTTATAGCACTAAATGCAAACATTAGAGGGAAAAAAAAATCTCAAATCAGTACTTTAAAGCTTCCACTTCAAACACTTAGAAAAAC
Organism: Physeter macrocephalus; assembly: GCF_002837175.3. Lineage (NCBI taxonomy): Eukaryota > Metazoa > Chordata > Mammalia > Artiodactyla > Physeteridae > Physeter > Physeter macrocephalus. Next base: position 64,984,440 of record NC_041232.1, read on the forward strand.
CCAAAGCAAGCAGAGGAAGGAAAGTTGGAGCAGAAATCAGTACAATTGAAACAAAAGCAACAGAGAAAATCAATGAAACAAAGAACAGGTTCTTTGCAAAGATCAGTAATAGCAACAAACCTCTACCAAGACTGACAGAAAAAGACAAGACACAAATTACCAATATGGGGAATAAAATGGGATATCACTACAGCCACTATAGACATCAAAAGGATAAGAAGGAAATACTACAGATAACTTTACACACATAAGTTTGACAACTTAGATGAAATTGACCAATTTGTTGAAAAACACAAATTACCAGAACTCACCCAACATGAAATCGATTATTTGAATAGCCTTATAGCTATTAAGGAAATGGAAATAATTTTAAAATCCCTGAAATCTCCAGTCCCCAGATGGTTTCACTGAAGATTTTACCAAAGAAGAATTAATACCAATTACACAATATTATCCAGAAAATAGAAGAGAATGCTTCCCCATTCATTTTATGAAGCTAGTATTACCCTGATACAAAGCCAGACGAAGACAATACAAAAAAAAAGAAAAAACAACAGACCAATATACCTCATGAATATATATGCAAAAATCCTTAACAAAATATTAGCAAATAGAATTCAGCAACATACAAAAAATTACACACCATGACCAAATGGAGTTTATTTTAGGAATGCCATCCTGATTCAGTATTTGAAAATCAATCTAACTACCACATTATCAGGCTAAAGAAGAAAAATATCTCATCATCCTACACCCATTCATGATAAAAACTCAGAAAATAGGAACAGAGGGGAAATTCCTCAATTTAATAAAGCACATCTACAAAAAAACCTACAGCTAGCATACTACTAAATGGTGAGAAACTAAATGCTTTCCACTTAGGATCGGGAACAAATCAAAGGGTGTCTACTTTCACAACTCTTATTCAGCACAGTGCTGAAAGTTTTAGCCAGGGTAACAAAGCAAGAAAAGGAAATAAAAGGCATACAGATTGGAAAGGAAGAAGTAAAACAATCCATATTTGTAGATGACATGATTGTCTACGTAGAAATTTCCAAGGAATGTATTTAAAAATTAGAACTAATTGAGTCTACTGAGGTCACTGAATACTAGATTTATGTACAAAAGTCAACTGTAGTTTTATCATAAGCAGTGACCATGTGGATGCTGAAATTAAAATACAACACTGTTTACAATCACTTGAAAAAGAAACGTGTAATCTAACAAAACATGTATAGGACTTGTATGCTGAAAACTACAAATGCTGATGAAATAAATTGAAGAACGTCTAACTAAATGGAGAAACATGCTGTGTGTTCACGGATTGGAACACTCAATATAGTAAATATGTCAGTTCTCCCTAGATTGATATACAGGTTTAATGCAATTCCTGTCAAAAATCCCAGCAAGATTTTTTTTTTGTAGATATAGACAAGATTATTCTAAAATGTACATGGAAAGGCAAACCAGAAGGTAAGACAATTTTGGTAAAAGAATAAAGTAGGAAGAGTTAGTTTATTCGAATTCAAGACATTATAAATATAGAGGATGTGTGTGTGTATACTGAATATGTGTGTGTATATATATATATATGATTACTGTATATTGATTACTGTAGTCAAGACTGTGTGGTATTGGAGGGACAGACACACAAATCAATAGGATGGAATAGAGAACCCAGAAATAGACCCACAGAAATATGCACAAGTAAATTTTGACAAAGGTGCAAAAGCAATTCAATGGAGAAATGATAGTTTTTTCACCAAATGGTGATGGAGAAACTGGACACACATAGACAAGGAAGTGGACCTTGACCCAAGTTTTATACTTTACATGTAAATTAACTAAAAATGAATCACAGACTTAACATGTAAAACCTAAAATTATAAAACTTTTAGAAAAAAAATCTTTGGGATCTAGGATTAAGCAAGAAGTTCTTAGACTTGACACCAAAATCAAGATCCATAAATGGAAAATTTGATAAATTGGATTCTGTCAAAATTAAAAATATTTGCTCTGTGAAAGACCCTGTTAAGAGAATGAAATGACAATATCTAGAATATATAAAGAATTCTCAAAACTCAACAATAAAAAACCAAATAATCCCATTAGAAAATGGGCATAAGACATGAGACATTTCACTGAAGAGGATATACAGGTGGCATATAAGTACATATAAGTATATACACCTATAATGGGTAAAAATAAAAAATACAACGTCATATGCTAATGGGGATGTGGGGATGTAGAGAAAGTGGACCACACATGCATTGCTGGTGGGGATGTAAAATGTTACAACTGCTCTGGAAAACGCTTGGGCAGTTCTTTTTAAAAAAACGAACATGCAACTAATCACAAAGTCCACCAACTGCACTCCTGGGCATTTATCCCAGAGAACTGAAAAGTCATGTTCACACAAAAAACCTGTACCTGAATGTTTATAGCAGCGTTATTTGTAATAGCTGAAAACTGGAAACAACCCAGATGTTCTTCAACAGACAAATGGTTAAACAAACTGTGATACATCTACACCATGGAATACTACTCAGCAATAAAAAGGAAAAAAACAATTGATACATGCACATCTAGATGAATCTCCAGAGTATGCTGCTGAGTAAAAAAAAGACAATTCCTCCAAATTACAAATTATTCCAATTATAGAACATTCTTGAAATGACAAAAGTACAGAAATGAAGAGCAGATTAGTGGTTGCTAGAGGCCAAGTTTGGAGGTCAGTGGGTATACAGCAGAAAGGTAACAGAGGGATCCTTGTAGTGATGGAAATGTGTATCTTGACTGTACAGTTGACCTTGGACAACCCGGGGGGCAAGGGGTGCCGACCCTTTAGCAGTGGAAAATTTGTGTATCACTTTACTGTCTCCACAAGTTCCACGGCTGTGCATTCAATCAACTGCGTGTAAGTGGACCAGCACAGGTTAACCTGTGTTGTTCAAGGGTCAACTGTATTAATGTGGATAACCAGGTGTGGAATTGCTCTATAATTTAGCAAGATGTTACTGCTGAGGAATCTGTGTGTCATTTCTTAACAACTGCATGTGACTCTATAATTTTCTTAAAAAGTTTAATCTTAAAAAAAAGTCATACTATGAGGCTTATAATGAAAGACAGGTCTCTCTTTCTCTAACCCTAACCCTCACCCCTCTCTACTCCCATTCCTGTTTCTTAGCTCTTTTTTCTGGGTTTACCTCCATCTTTCTAAATCGCATACTTGCGTTGCCATTTCTTGGTTTAAAAAAATTTTTTTTTAGACATCCACTGACTTCCTACTCTGAAAAATGAGATTTGGCTCTCTCACACCATCACTACCACCATTATTTCCCATTCACTGATAGAATTAAGTCATAACTGGTTAATTCAGTATTCATAGCTGAGCCACTTGGTGTGTATTTTCTTTCTTGGATAATTTTTTTTTGGCTTTTGCTTTTTTCCTGAAAATAAATTGCCTCAATATTTTAATGTGCACATTTGCTTAGTCTATGTGTCTCTTACTTTAGCCTCCAACTTTGCAAAAGAACGATGAACTTCCTTTTATTATGGTCAGTCACATCAGATAACCTTTTAGTTCCATTAATTAGTTACTTTTCTGGAGGTGGCCTGTTTTACTGCTCTAGTGTGGATGAGGCCTGACTCCTAGTTGTCATCCATGGACATCTTTTCACTGTTAGTGATAGGATTCTTGAGGATTACTTGGAACCAGAAGGTGAAGGTAGGAGGAGGGGCATATGACACTGCAGTGAGTTGCTGGTGAAAACCCTAGAGAAGTGGGCAAAGCTGAAGTCACCCGTCACACAGACGCTTAACAGAATATGCAGGATGGGATTTAGAATAGGTCAGGCAGCCACGCAGCTAGCTGATAGGACCGGGATGCAAGGGTTCCAGTAGGGATGGAATCCATCCCACTGGTCCTGGCAGCAGTGACAGCTGGCATCCTCAGCTTAGAGTCAGAGCAGCCTGGTGTGGCATCTAACCCAGCCTCAAACCGGAAGTCAGGACTGCCACCCATGCATGGTCCACGGCACGCTGTCCAGTGCTTACTAGTCGTGTGCTTCCCAAGATACCTTAGAACTTTGCAAACATCCCCATTTGCTATAGTTCTTGGCAGTAAAACTTTTAATTAAATTAAAGCAGTACCATGTACTATTCAATCATTAAGAAGGAATGAACATAATATACAAGATACATGGAGTATAATGAGAAAATGAACACCCACAAACTCACTCCCCACGTTCAGAACTAGCACAGTTGTGTCAGGAACAACCTTTTACAAATCTCATATGTTTGGGTGCCCAGGGCTGCTGGGACCTTGGGGAAAACGTTCGTTTGAGGCAAAACTTGCAGGATTGTCATGGCACACAGCCGGCTGCCACAGCTGCCATCTCAGGCAGCTCGGGTCACAGAAACAGGACGAGGGAAGGGCCGGGACACCTGCGACTGCTGCCGTCCCCGCCGGCGTTCCCATAGGACACAGCCCGAGGAAGCCCACCTTATCCCTTCAGGCCTCCCGTTTGCTAGAGGGGACTGTCCTCAGGTGAGCCGGAGGTCTCTCCAGCCACACGGGGTTCTCACACTTTACACTTCGTGTTCCACACACGAAATCTAGCCCTTGGCTGTATGTTTTAGGTGCTCAGTGAGATGTGTTGATTGGTGGACTGGAAATAAGCTGCACGGCGTTCCCATAGGACACAGCCCGAGGAAGCCCACCTTGGCTGTGAAGCATCCCTTCAGGCCTCCCGTTTGCTAGAGGGGACTGTCCTCAGGTGAGCCGGAGGTCTCTCCAGCCACACGGGGTTCTCACACTTTACACTTCGTGTTCCACACACGAAATCTAGCCCTTGGCTGTATGTTTTAGGTGCTCAGTGAGATGTGTTGATTGGTGGACTGGAAATAAGCTGCATCCCTCTCAGTTCTGCGCTGCTTTCATTCGAGGCTGATCTCCAGGAACTAGAACTTGCTCCTGTGGGGCCGTTCTCCCTGAATGATGTTATCAGCAGGTTCTTCAGGACACTCTAGAACTGCTTGGGGAGTGAGCCCTGAGAAGCTCTCCTCCAAGTCCACCGCAGCTCATCACGGTCCTGCCCGGAGGCTCTGGCTCTGAAGAGAAAGGGATGCTCTGATATGTTCCTCCAGACCGTGAGCAATCCTGGGAAACAGGGTGTCCCGGGGCCTGCGGGTCTCACAGCCCTGTGGCTATGGGGCGGGGCACCCCTCACTTCCTACCTTTATGATGGCTCTTCCATGCTGAGCCTCTCTTCTGAAAATCCCTCAGTCACTGAGCAATCCCTCTCAGGCTGAGCCTCTAGCTTATTCTACCCAGTTTAACAAGTGTGTAATACTGTCTTCTTTGTTCCCTCTTGTTTCAGGGAATCTGTGTAAGCATCTTGTCTAGAGTGTGAATTCCTTAAGGACCTGGTTTATCTAGTAAGCAAAGAAACCAACTCTGGTTAATTTAAGCGGAAAGGGAATTTGTTAAAAGGATCCGGCTTGGTAATTAGAATCCTAACTAGAGCAGGAGATGGGGCTTGGAATCCACAGAACCAGGCACTGCCTGTGTCACATTGCAGAACTTGTCTGCTGGGCCCTGAAACAGCAGCGAGCTTTGACTGCACTGCCCATGCTGGCCTGATGTCATTGCTGCCTCTGGATCCTGGAGGGAACTGCCTCTGCAGTTCCAGCCACCCTTGGCAGCACGGATTCTGCACCGTCCCCAGGTCTTCTGTCGGTAGCCTAACAAGCGAAGTCTGAGTCAAGAACACATAATTGGAGAGCCTAGATCATCGGGTCCACATCTTGGCTGCAGGAGAGGCTGGGAGAGCAAGTATTTGGCAGGTTCTCCTTTTATAACGGGAGGTGGGCTCTGCCTGACAGGCGGGAATTCCTTAAGACTAGAGAGCTCAGAGGCTAAGGCAGGAACCATGACTTGCACTGCTTTGTGTGCTCTGTAGTGCCTAGAATGGTACCCATCATATGTAATCAGTAGGTTGTTCCCAACTTGTGATTGGGGCATGACTCGGCTAAAATCTTGCCCAGGAATGAGCCACAGAGTAATAGAGGGTTCATGCATTTATCACTATTTCTGGTTTTCAATTTAATTGGTTCTTTTCTTTTTCTTTCTTTTTTTTTTTTTTTTTTTTTTGCGGCACGCGGGCCTCTCACTGCTGTGGCCTCTCCCGTTGCGGAGCACAGGCTCCGGACGCGCAGGCTCAGTGGCCATGGCTCACGGGCCCAGCCGCTCCGTGTCATGTGGGATCTTCCCGGACCGGGGCACGAACCCGTGTCCCCTGCATCGGCAGGCTGGCTCTCAACCACTGCGCCACCAGGGAAGCCCAATTCTGCAATTTTTGATGCTGGCACTTTCTTCATCTGACAAGAAGTTAACAAAGTTTCCAAGCAACAGAAAGCATTCATGTTTCTTCACCAAATGGCCCTTTAATGGTTTGTGAAATTTTGAGGGTTCACGTATACTCAGGGAATATAGGCAGTGGGCCAATAGCACTTCACATGTCATTGATTATAAGGTGACTTCCGATTTTCAGAGATGTTGAAATGTGATAAAATATGTGTCTCAGAATAATTGAAAATATATGTTAGTATTTTGCAACTTTCTGTTCTCATCCAATGATATGTGCACATCTTTTTATGTTAGTTTATATAGACCTGCCTTATTTTAATATAACAGCTGCAATATTCCATAGTGTGGATATCCCACAATTTATCTAACCACTGTTCTAATATGGATATCTGACTTTTCAGAATATTATGAAAATGCTATAATAAATGTCTTTCACAGGGCTTTTTGAATATTTCTCTAGGATAGATATTTAGAAGTAGAATTGTTGGATTAAAGAGTTTGCCCATTTACAATTTCAATTTTTTTTTTTTTTTGCCTGCACCACGCACTCGTGGGATATTAGTTCCCCGACCAGGGATTGAACCTGGGCCCGCAGCAGTGGAAGTGCAGAGTTCTAACTACTGGACTGCCAGGGAATTCCCAGTTTAAAATTTTAAATTGTCCCCCAGAAGGCCTTATCATTTTGCAGTCCCAACAAATGAGTATTAGAGTTCCCTCACCTTTGCCCACTTTGGATATTATCAACTTACAAATTGTGTCAGTCACACTGGGTTAAGGGTGATGTATTACTATTATTTAATTTAATTTAATTAATTAATTTGTTTATTTATTT
>NC_041232.1:64991928-65029428 GCF_002837175.3 Physeter macrocephalus
ATGAACCCGTGTCCCCTGCATCGGCAGGCGGACTCTCAACCACTGCACCACCAGGGAAGCCCCTATCATTTTATTTTGAGTTTTCCTGATTATTAGTAAGTTTAGAAGCTTTTCATATGTTTATGGCTTGTTTGTTTTTTCAGTGAATTGTAATTTTAAATTTATTAGTATAAGATTTTATATATCTGGACCTGGATATTTATCCTTTGCTTGTTATGTATGTGTAAATGATTTCTTCCAGCCTGATTCTTGCTTTTAGTTGTGTTATTGGTCCCAATGTCTAATTGAAGTTTTGAATTGATGTAGTTAAATTTCTCAGAAGCTTCCTTTACAGCTTTCTGTGTTTTATGTTTTGCTTAGGAAAGTCTTCCCTACTCAAGGATTACAAAAATATTCTTCTACAGTTTTGTAACATTGTAATATTTAACAGGTTGTATGGTTATTTAGTTATTTATTTTAGTCATTTAATCCAGCTGTAATTTTATATGTGGTGTGAGGTGGAGGGATCTAACTTAATTCTTCCAAATGGATACCTCATTGGTCCAACACCATTAATTAAATAAAACATCATTTATTCACTAATTTATTTCTTGATATGCCTCTTTTATCAGGAACAAAAATTTCATATCTGTATATTTAGTTCTGGGTCCATTGTATTCCACTGATTGGAATAATCTATCTGTATCCCTGAGCCAATACCAGGCAATTTCGATTCTTCTGGCTTTAAAATATACTTTAGGGATTTCCCTGGTGGTCCAGTGGTTAAGAATTTGCTTTCTAATGCAGGGGACACGGGTTTGATCCCTGGTTGGGGAGCTAAGATCCCACGTGCCGTGGGGCAACTAAGCCCACATGCTGCAACTACTGAGTCTGCACCCCACAACTAGAGAAACTGTGAGCTGCAAGGAGGAGTCTGCACACCACAGCAGAGGATCTTGCATGCTGCAATGAAGATCCTGCGTAATGCAACTAAGACCCGATGCAGCCAAAAAAAAAAAAATATATATATATATATATATATATACTTTAATGCCTCCTAGGGCAAATTTTTCCTCATTGCTTTTCTGTTTTTAACTTGTGAGGAGAAAGTGCTTCTAACCATTAGAGCTACCTATCTACAGTGGATTTGAGCAAGCTCTGTCCTGGAAGGGGCCCAGGGATTTGCCCACCTGGATCAGTTTTCCATTGCTGAGTCACAAGTTATCACAAACAGATTAAATGACACCCATTTATTAGCTCACAGCTTCCATGGGTCAGGAGTCCAGCACATTTTCGCTGACCCTCTGCTCAGGGTCTCATGAGGCTGAAATCAAGGTGTTGGCCAGCTGCATCCACATCTGGAGGCTCCACTAGGGAATGAGCTGCTTCCAAGCCTCCTCAGGTTGTTGGCAGAATTCAATTCCTCATGGTTGTAGGACTGAGGTTCCCACCATCTTACTAGTTGTTGGTGTGGACTGCTCTTGGCCACGCTCAGGTCACTGCCATGTGGCCCCTCCATCTCAGCCATGGAGGACCTCTCTCGAGTCAAATCCCTCTCACACTCTGAGCTCTTGGACTTCCCGTTCTGTGACCAGCTGAAGAAAACTCTGCTTTTAAAGCATCATGTGATTAGGACCAACCCACCCAGATAATATCCCTATTTTAAGGTCAACTGTGCCATATAACATAGCCTAATCACAGGAGTGAAAGCATCATCATCACAGTCCTGGGGATTATTCAAGGCAGGAATTTCCTGGGGTGCAGGAAATCTTGGGGATCATCTTAGAATTCTGCCTACCACACCACCTAAAAGGAGAACAAAAGAGAGACCTTTTATATTGGGTAGGAGGTTGTATTTGAGCACTGCTCTGTGCTACACATAGGTATGCATTCGTGTGTGTGTGTGTGTGTGTGTGTGTGTGTGTGTGTGTGTGTGTGTGTGTCTATGTATAAAGGACCTCCAAAGAAGCCCAGGCATATTTTCTACAAGGAGCTCATAGTCTAACAGAATTTTAGCAGCTGAAGGAAGCTTGGGGCATGTACCTCATGGAAGACTTCTCTTTTCCAAGTAAAAGAGCAACCTCAGCTATTCCTTGTATGAAATGGCCTCTAGACTTTTACTGCTTAGTAGGAGTAGGGCAAGTGAAGGAAAGACATAAATTTGCTTCAAAGCAGTGCATGGTCAGTGCCCTAACTGAAGCCCAACCAGGCCTCTAGCCTTCTGAAGAGGAAGCTGGAGGGTCAGGAAAGCTTCTTGCAGGAGGTAGCCTTTGAACTTTGCCTTGAAGACTGGGGAAAATGTCAACAGAAAAGCTGGATATGGGAAGGGGATTCCACGAATGACACAGCAAAGCCATGGTTGTGGAAGCCTGAGGGGCATTTCTGGGAAGGGCAGGCAGGCACCCCTTGAGTGTGTGAACTGAGAGGCAGCCCCACGAAAGGCGAGCTGGGGCTGGACTGTGATGAGGCTTAAGGATCAGGCAGAGGAGTCTGGACTTCAGTGACTATGCGAGGTCAGCCTGACCTATTTTGACATTAGAATGCTTTTTGCCACTGCCAGGGAGGGAGAGGCTATATTCCAAGTTAATATTCCATTTTAACACCTAACATGAAAGAGAAACCAGAGGCACTTAAGCCTGGAGTAAACACAGTCATACCATGACCACAAAAGCATCACTGATGGACTAATAAAAAGGGAAAGGAACCAGGGGTGAAACGAGTACATCTTTGCAGCGTGTGAGGCAGCACCTCATAAACACTGCCAACCTTTTGTTTGCTGTGTCAAACCAAGCCCCGGGAGCTTCAGTTTAAATTGAAAAACAGACCACAAGCAAATTGCCCTTAACAGTTGTTTTAGGTTGGATTGTGTCTTCCAAAAAGATATATTGAGGTTCTAATCCCTGGTTCCTGTGAACGTGACCTTATTTGGAAACAGGGGTTTTGGGTGGGACCCTGTGAAGTCGGAGGCAGAGACTGGAGTGATGCATCTACCAGCCAAGGAACGCTAAGATTGCCAGCCACCACCCGAAACTGGAAGAGGCAAGGAAGGCTCCTCTTAACTTGGGAGCATGGCAGGGCCCACACCTTGATTTTGGACTTGCAGCCCCCAGAACTGTGAGAGAATAAGTTTCTGCTGTTTTAAGCCATCTGGTTTGTGGCACTTTGTTACAGCAGCTCTAGGAAATTAACACAACATTCATTCCTTGATTCTTGAAACAGGTAAGGCATGCCCACTGAACTGGGCTGTGCTGGAGGCCTCGGGTGGCTCTCGGAGGGGTGAGATGGTGGCAGCACAGGACAAGTGGGAGGTGGTGCCTTCCTGCCCTGGCAGGTTGGATTCTCCATGGAGAAGTTAGTTTGAGGCCAGCCCAGGCCATGTTGCAGTGTCCCTAGGGGGACCTTCTGCGAACCAGAGCCTCAGTCTGGAGGACAAAGGCTGAAAGGCAGACGCGGTGGGATGAGAGCATGTCTGCGATTCTCCCAGGACAGGGTTAGGGCTGGGGGACCTGCTGATCATCTCCTGGGGCTCCGGAGGCACCTTTCCTTGGTACATTGATGATCGGCAAATAGGAGCACTCAGACAGGAGGGTGGTGACGTGCAAAATCTACCACCGAGGGTGAAAACACTACTGCAGCGGTACCCTGTGCACCCGTGACTGGCAGACGCCTGGAGACCGGGGAGGTAGTGGTTCGAGTGTCTTGGCATCATCAGACCCGCCCGCGGTTACTCACTGTTGCACTTTCGGCAACTTCTCTAACTTCTTTAAGCTTCACTCTCTTTATCTGTAAAACACTGACAGGCATACTTAAGGTCTTAGGTTTGATGTGAGGATAAATTGAGAAAAATGTATGTGAAGTACTTAACAATGTGCCTGCTGCCAGGAAGGGGTTAATAGAGCTTAGCAGCCATCATCTTCACCATCATCATCACCATCATCTTCACCATCATCATCACCATCATCATCATTATCACCACATCATCATCATCATCACCATCACCATCATCATCATCATCATCATCATCAGAGCCTTAATGGAAAACTGGTGTGTTTGGGGGCTGCCCCCCCCCCCCCGCCACCTCACCATTGAAATGTACGGGCCTATCAACGTGCCCGGGGAAGGCGGGCTGTTGGGGGTACTCATTAGGCACCTTGGGACTCCCGCCCTCCCCCACGCACGCCCCGTCACCTCTGGGGTGTCCGGAGGCCGACCGGTAGCCGGGTATAGTCATGGGAGGGAAGCGGACTGCAGTCCGGGGTGTCATCATCATCATCACAGAGCCTTAATGGAAAACTGGGTGTGTTTGGGGGCTGCCCCCCCCCCCCGCCACCTCACCATTGAAATGTACGGGCCTATCAACGTGCCCGGGGAAGGCGGGCTGTTGGGGGTACTCATTAGGCACCTTGGGACTCCCGCCCTCCCCCACGCACGCCCCGTCACCTCTGGGGTGTCCGGAGGCCGACCGGTAGCCGGGTATAGTCATGGGAGGGAAGCGGACTGCAGTCCGGGGTGTGGAGAGTCGGGGCCTGCAGGCCGCTGGGATCCGGGCCAGGAGGGTCGGAGAGAGCGTGGCGTGGGTCCCCGGGGAAGGCGGGGCCGACGCGGGGCGAAGCCGCGGGGAGCCGCGGGGGCCCAGCGCGAGGGGTCGGGAGGTGCACTCGGGCTTCCCGCGACGACCGCTAGGGGACGCCATCGCCCCGCGCAACGCCCTCCTCGGTGCCGCCTCCCCTCCACCTCGCTCCTCCCGGCTCCTCCCAGGTGAGTCGCCGGCCTGCGAAGAGGACGCGCCCGTTCCAGCCCCGAGCCGCTCGCCTGGTACCCGAGCCCGAGGGCGGAGCCGGGAACCGGACTAACACCGGTGGTCCTGCCCCTAGATTTCGGGTATTAGGGTTCTTTAATTCGATGTCGCAAGGACTCCGGGAGACAGCCTAGGACGGCTGTCGTTTTCGTCCACAAAGAGCCTCGATCTTGCGGAGGAACTAAGCCAGGCCCTCGTTTGCTCAGAATCTGGGGTCTGAGGCTGAAGGTCGGCCGGCGTCCTGAGCCCCTTCCCGGTCCCCTTCCCTTCCTGGACCCGAATGGAAACCTCCCCCTTGATGCAAATAGCTTGGCGCTCAAAGCATCTGAAGGATAGTTGGTACCCATCAGGCCCCCAAAGTGCTCCCGTTACTGAAAGGTTGGGGGAACACCCCCCCGTCCCCGGCCTGAGCCCGGAGAGCCACAGGCCAAAGAGGAAGTTCTAGGGCCAGGCCCCGGAGGCACGAACATAACAACAACAGTAATAATAGCAACAGCTTACACTGAGTCAGCACTTACTATGTGCCAGGCACCGTTCTGAACTCGTTAAGTGTAGTTACTCATTTAATCCTCACAAACATTTTCCGAGGGAATATGATCACTGTTTCACAGATGAGGAAAGTGAAGCATAGAGATCTTAAATCTCTCTGGGTCTCAGTTTCCTGAAAATTCAACGTTTTTGAAGGAAAGTACCCCACCAGGTTAGTCATCAATTATTTTATTGAAATAGCAGCCAATTCATGGTAAGTGGAAAAGTATAGGGGTGAGACCAGAAAAATGTGTTTTCTGGATGCGCTGCCGCGGGACAATTGCGTTAAAAAAAATTGCTGAAGAACCTAGAGGAGAAACGGCCGCTAAAGGAGCTGCCCGTGAATTTTTCTCTTAAGGCGCCCACTGGTGGGAAGGGCAGTCAAGGCTGCCACCTTAGCAAAGTCCCTTGGAGGTCAGCCTTGGAAGGGATGTGTTCCCAGCCTGGTAAGGGAAATACCAGTTTTGCCCTAAGTGTGAGAGCCTCTCGGTGTGGGCAAGAGGCAGGGTGACATGAAGCTGGAGGGGACAATCATTGAGTCACCTTCCCGACTGATGGGCCATTGAGAGGCCACTAAACAGAGGACTGTGTGGGCATTTGTGGCATGTGAACCACGTGGCACAGGCGATGTCGGGCAGAAGTGGAACTGGAGAGGCAGGTAAGCAGTAGCTTGAAGCAGTCCCAGGACTGCTAACGGTGTCAGAAACTCCATCACCAGAGAGAAGAGGACGTGGCACAAGGCTGGGTCCCAATTTTGCCCCCCTCTGAATGTAGAAAATTCTTCCTGGTGCTGAGACAAGACCTGCCTCCCAGTAAGTTCCTTCCAGGCTCAGAGCCCTGGTTCCCCAGGGAGGGCATCTAATGCCCCAGGATGAATGAGCTCATCAGATACTTTCCAGTGTGTGGGTTGGGGGGATCCCTGGGGCCGCCGGAGGAGGGTGCTGGCCCTGTTTCAGAGCTGCCTTTGCAGTTGGAGCTCAAACCACCACCATGGCTGTGGGAGCACTGTCACAAGAGTCCTCACACCACCTTTTTGGGTCAGCAAATAGCTGTTGGGTCCATTTGTCCTTGAGAATGATGTACCCCCACAGTAGGAGGAAGGGACATTCAAGGCTATTGTTACAGCAGAGCCTGGCCCCCCAGTACGATTGCCAGCTCCAGGGCACGAGTATCCTGTCTTATGCTGCTGCTCTAAGGGTTGGGGTCTGTACTCAGCCTACCTGGTGTGCTTCTCACTCACCACGTGTTGACTTCAGCTTCTTCCCAAAGAAAGAAGGTGCCCTTGTTTGGGCCCAGTCCCCGCCCCCCATGCTGGCCATAAACAATGCAGTGTCAAGCACTGGGTGGTGTTTTATAATGTTTATTTAATAATGTAGTAGAAAGAACAAGAGCTTTGAAGTCAGACCTGCTTGTAAATATCTCACTGTTGATCAGCTAAAATATCAGGGCAAGTTTCCTCATCTATAAATTGTGGTGGTGCTGATGGTGGGGAATGAAAACTGTATTATGGGACATTGAGAAGCTGAAAAGAACACCCATGGTGGGACTTCACAAACGGGAGACAGAGGCAACCCAGGCCCCCGATTCTTAAGTGGTGGCGTCTCCAGCAGGATTTCAGATTCTGCCCCGTAACAGCCCCCCTGCCCCAGGGCCTTTTCTTGGCCTCGGAAACACTCTTGTGATGTGCCACTCCCCACCGCTGCAGGCCTTTGCCTGAGCTGGTCCCAGAAGGAAGGCCCTCAGCTCTATGGGATTACACGAGGGGCAAGGGAAGTAATTTAGAGAGAAAAGAAAATTTTAAAGTAACAGCAGCTAATACTTTGGAGGGGAGTCTGAAAAGTCCGATGATTAAGTCTGGGAAGGAAAAGACTAAAAAGAACTGAAGAAAGAGACTGAGACTAAGAATTCAGGTCAGAAAGGGGAGAATTTCCAGCAGAGGGAAGCGTGTGGGGAGCTCGAGGGGCTCAGGAGAGGTCTTCAGCGAGAACGCTGCAGCCAGACGGCTCGGGTCTCATCCCGGCTCTTGCACATACAAGCTTGGCCTTCGTCCATCTGTGCCTCACTTTCCTCATCTGTAGAACCACACCCCTCGGAGGGCTGTTACAAGGAGGAAATGAATTCGCACGTATGCATCACTCAGCATAGTGCCTGACTGGGTGGTGAGTGCTCTGTGAGCGCTAGCTAGTGTTATTTTTCCCTTGAAATGAAAACTTAGAGAATTGGGGAACATGAGTGAGGGCTGGAGGGGTCCATAGGGACACCTAGTCTAGCCATTTCTTTTACAGGTGAGAAATTTGAGCCCAGAGAGCTGCTCTCCCCATAGCCCCTCACAGATGCTCCAGACTTGTGCCCTTCGCCAGCTCCTTCCTTGCTGAGTTGTCAGGCTGCTTCCGCAGCGCTCTTGGGGGTCTGGGTCTTGCTGAAGCACAGCACCTCGGCAGGGTCACCATGGCCTGTCTGTGCATCAGTCAGGGTGCTTGGGATGGGCAAGCCAACTGAAAATAGTTTAGGGAGAAGAAAAAAGAGGTAACTGCTCAGGTACTAGGGAGTCTGGGGCGCCTTTGAGGCACAGGTGGATCCGGGGCCTGACATGATCCTATCGGGACCCTGTCTTGCCTTTGTGTTTCTGTAGGTGGGCTTCATCCGCAGGTGGGCTCTCCTCGAGGCGGGTAAGGGGTACCACCTGCAACTCTAAATGCACATTGTCCTCATGTTTTAAAATGTAGGATTTATCATTTGATAGGGGAAGGCAGACAACTGCCTTCCCGTGACCAGGAGACAGTTGCCATTGACAAGATACTTTGTTTGTCACAGTTCCCAAGAGGACTGGGCTCACGGTGCAGGGCCACACGGGGAAGCATCGCGGTGGGTCAGGAGGCAGAGGGCCCAGCAGGAAAACAGACACGGGCAAGAGCCTTTACAGTGCTTGTGGGAAGGAATGGGTGAGCAGGGTGAAGCAGGATTGGCTAGTCTGAATAATTTCAACAGGCTCTGAGGTAGAGGGGCTGCCCCTGGATGTCTGACACCTGTCCCTGGGGTGATTAGGGGAGGGAGAGCGTGGCCCCCGAAATGTAAGAGCCAATGAAGGAGGCGGTTTGGGGGTGTGGGCTCTGACTGGTTAGTTTGCATATGAAAGGCACACTCTGGTTTACCATCTCTAGGAACTGGCTAGCCCTGGGAGGGGCAGTCTCATCAGGGTCATATAGCCCCCAGATGTCAAAGCATCAGAAATAAAGAAAATTTAAAAACACGTAACGAGGGCTTCCTTGGTGGCGCAGTGGTTGAGAATCTGCCTGCCAATGCAGGGGACACGGGTTCGAGCCCTGGTCCGGGAGGATCCCACGTGCTGCGGAGCAACTGGGCCCGTGAGCCACAACTACTAAGCCTGCGCGTCTGGAGCCTGTGCTCCGCAACAAGAGAGGCCGCGATAGTGAGAGGCCCGCGCACCGCGATGAAGAGTGGCCCCCGCTTGCCACAACTAGAGAAAGCCCTCGCACAGAAATGAAGACCCAACGCAGCAAAAATAAATAAATTAATAATAATAATTTTAAAAAACACGTAATGAACACGACTTACAACTAGCAACCCCATAAAGAACTTGCCTCTCTCAACATCACCTACTGACGTCCAGGAGGGGTTCTGATTGGCCCATGCTTGTGAGATGCTCAAAGCCGCATGCTGGCGAGGACATGGAAAAACTGGATTTCTCGTCCCTTGTTGATGGGAATGTAAAATGGTACAGATGCTCTGAAAACGGTTTGGCAGTTTCTTAAAAAACTAAGCTTTTAGCCTATGACTCAGCAATGTTACATTTATCCCAGAGAAATGAAAGCTTATGTCCACACACAAACATGTACACCAGTGTTCATAACAGTTTATTTGGAATACTTCCCCAAAAGCCAATCTCAAATATTACACACTGTGTGATTCCATTTATACAACATTCTTGAATGCCAAAATTAGGGAGATGGAGAAGAGATTCCTGTTTGCCCGGGCTTAGGAATGAGGGTAGGTGGGAGGTGCAGCACACGGGAGACCTTTGTGGTGCTGGCGTGGTTATCCTGAATGGGCTGTGGTTACAGGAACCTGTCCATGTGGTGAGTGGCATCGCACTGCATGCATATTGTCTCAGTGTCAATTTCCCGGCTTTGACATATTTGATCTCCTATGGTAGATGTCACCATTGTGGGGAACTGGGTGAAGAGTACCTGGGACTTCTCTGTCCTATTTTTGCAACTTCCTGTGAGCCTATAATTGTTTCAAAATAAAGAGTAAACAAATCTTAAAGAACTCTCAGCTCTGAGAGGAAATAAAAGCCTTCGTGGGGTCGCTAGTCGTGTTAGGTCAATGAAAAATCATAGTTGCCTTGACGGGGAGGCGTGGGTCTGGGCTGTGTTTTTCTGCCTGTGTCCTGGGAGAAGAAAATCTCCGTTTTGCTCTCCCATCGACCCCAGTTGCAGCCATGATTGTGCTGAGTGAAGTGGTGAGCTCATGGTGAGCTTTAGAAATAAAGACCGTGGTGGGTCTTTAGAAGCAAGAAAAGTGATGGAATTTTCTGTATCCAACCCAAATGAATCCTACCTGGCAACCTGGAAAACACTGATGATATACAGTGAAACAATTAGGAGACAATTTTATGTGCCCTGTGATTGTATCCAAATGTAAAACATAAAAGCATGTGGCTAAATCAGGAAGAAAATAGGCACAAGTGAATGCATCTGTGCTTTGATGGCAGTAGAATTAAGGGTACGTGTCCTTCATCTGCTTTTTAAACTCTTTAGGAAGTTGTTTGTGGTGTTTTTATTTTTTATTTTATTTTATTATACATATATATATATATATACACATTTTTTGTGTGTGTGTGTGGGTGGTACGCAGGCCTCTCACTGCTGTGGCCTCTCCCGTTGCGGAGCACAGGCTCCGGACGCGCAGGCCCAGCGGCCATGGCTCACGGGCCCAGCCGCTCCGCAGCATGTGGGATCTTCCCGGACCGGGGCACGAACCCGTGTCCTCTGCATCGGCAGGCGGGCTCTCAACCACTGCGCCACCAGGGAAGCCCTATATATTTTTAAATTTATTTATTTTTGGCTGCGTTGGGTCTTTGTTGCTGTGTGCGGGCTTTCTCTAGTTGCGGTGAGCAGGGGCTACTCTTCGCTGCGGTGCGCGGGCTTCTCTGCGGTGGCTTCTCTTGTTGCGGAGTACGGACTTCGGTAGTTGTGCTTCGCAGGCTCAGTAGTTGTGGCGCACGGGCTTAGTTGCTCCTCGGCATGTGGGATCTTCCCAGACCGGAGCTCGAACCCATGTCCCCTGCACTGGCAGGCAGATTCCTAACCACTGCGCCACCAGGGAAGTCCCTAGATTTCATTTTATTTTTTAAATGTATGCTTTGAGATGTATTCCTTCTCCTTGTCCCTTAGCAGCCACTTTTGTTTGCTTCTTGTGTATCCTTCCATATTTTCCTGATGTAAATCCAAGCAAGCCTGAGTAATATTCTTACTTTTCTTTACTCTACTATAAAAGTAGAGTATAAATGCATTGTTTCTGCTCCTTTTTACACTTAGCAATCTTTCCAAATCCCTGCATGAGACTTTTTTCCTAAACAAACAAAGGGGAAAAACCAAAGAAGCAAATAGAAGTATAAATGCCATGACTGCCAACATAGCAAGCAAACTCGGATCCTGCACTTAGAGGACCACCTGGTTGGCAGAGTTCAGGCCACCTTCCTCCACTCCCCATCTTTCTCCCCGCTTCATTTCCTAGTGAAATGAAGGACTCACAGCCTTTGCCTGGCAAGCAATGCTCCCCCGTCCAGGCGGCTGGGCAAGTATCTGTTTCCATATTGGTTTATCAGGTTTGGGGACAGAAGTAAATGGGCTTCTGCCAGCTGCTGGGGCATCTACGTGCTGTGCACTTGTCACTTACTGTCTTGCCCCCGCCCCCAAAGTAAATAATTTTGAACCATACAAGCAGCCTTAATTATAACTAGAACCCACTTCCCTCCCTTCTCCTCCCCTACTGGGGCAGCCTGCCCTCTCCTGCCTGTCTATTTGGCTACAGGAGATAATCCCAATCCATGGGTCTCCTGGGACGAGTAAGGACTTCCAAGCCCTTCAGTCAGGGAGCTGAGAGGCACCCCTGGCCCCGGGGCTGACCCGATCCGGTCAGGGTGCCAATCCCACAGGGCAGGCCTTGTCTGGACGACGTTCTGAAAGCTGGGGGAGTCTGGGTGTGGCCGGCCCCATACCCTGGGAGACAGGACTGGGCTCCAGAACCCAAGGGTGGGATGCCATCAGGGATGGAGGGAGAATGACCTGATATCGGGAAAAGCAGCAGAAATGCCAGTGGTGATGGCCCTTTCTGTGCTCTCCTGCCCTTAGCATGGCTGTGTCTTTCTCCTTCCTGTACCTGGATGTGTCTCTTGGGAAGAGACCTCGGGAGGCTGACGGTATGGAAGTTTGCCCCCCAGGGGTACTTTATCTGTCCTTGGGACAGAAGCACCTGCAGCCCTGGCCAGCAAATCCTGGTGACTTGGCCCTGGAATGTAGGCGAGCTGGAAAGAAGGCCCAGACCACAGGACACCCTGGAGCCATCTCCTTGTATTCAGTGGATGGCGCCTCTCTTTTCTCCTGGAAAATGGGTAAAATGGCCGCCTTCCCTTTTGTCCTGGGATGCAGCAGAAGCAAATTAGGTCAGATGGCAAACTCAGGTGTCCACGGTAAGGAGGGAGGTGATGCAAATGGGTGGAACAGCTGGTAAAAAAGATTTTTTTCCCCTGAAACAGGACGCCTTCTTGGCCTAGCTTTTATTTCTTCCCCTTTTGATAGCATCCAAGGTATGAAAAACGACTTCAGTTTCCTCTTACTTCTGCCCTAAGGAAAACTAGACATCAAGGTGATTACAGCTGGGCCTCTGGGAGGGAGGGGAGGGCCGCGTGAGTTCTGTGGGGAACGGAGGATGTGACACCACATCCAAAGCTGCAGCACCTGCGGGGCCGGCAGGCTGCTGCCAGGCAGGACAGCAAGCCCAGTGTCACCAGATCTAATTTTTTAGGAGAAGTTGGAACCCGAATTTCTCTTGATGTTCCCTAAAGTTGGAACGTTGGCAAATGACTAAAAAAATTGTCAGACTTCGCAGGCCAGTCAAAACAGGTCTGAGGGCCAGATTTCGGCCTCAGGCTGCCAGTTCGTTAACCTCAGACCCAGACCTCTTCAGGCCCTGTGCTGTCTGCTGGCAGGCACCCAGCCATCTCCACCGGCAGCAGGTAAAGGTCTGTAGCCTCGCCCGCCCCGCTTTGAGCTGTCATTCAGCTACGAGACACTGAAATACTGCATTTTAGTTATTTACTATGATCTTTTAATTTATTTTTTTGTTGTAGTTGCTGTACAATATTATACAAGTTACAGGTGTACAATATAGTGACTCAATTTTTAAAGGTTATACTCCATTTATAGTTATTATAAAATATTGGCTATATTCCCTGTGTTGTGCAATACATCCTTGTAGCTTATTTTATACCTAATAGTTTGTACCTCTTAATCCCCAATCCCTATATTACCCCTCCCCTGCTTCCATCTCCCTACTGGTAAACCACTAGTTTGTTCTCTATATATGTGAGTCTGCTTCTTTTCTGTTATAGTCACTAGTTTGTTGTATTTTTAGATTCCACATATAAGTGATATCAAACAGTATTTTTCTTTCTCTGGCTTAGGAAATGCTACATTTTGAGGCATGCGTGTATGAAAGATTTTCTGGAAGTCTGGTACCCATCTTTCCCACTGTTTTGCAGGAGCAACTTGAAATGGCTCATGTGCTTTGCAGTGACACATGGTGACCTCGAGCCAGGCCTGTCACTTCTCTCTAGGCCTCAGTTTCATCATCTGTAAAATGAAGGAGTCCAGCTAGACACACATCCAGATCAAACTTTTGTTGGTTTTAGGACCAGTTTTTTGGAGGGGGTGGGGGAGGAGAAGGAGTTTTCATACCATGGGATTAAAATGCAGCAATTTCACTCATGGTTTTAGCCAAGTCCTTAAGGCAGCACTGCCCAATGGAAATATGATGTGAACCCCGGATATAAGTTTAAACTTTCTAATAGCCACATTAAAAAATTAAAAAGAAAGAGTTGAAATTAATTTTAATAATACATTTTATTTAATGCAGTATAAAAATATTATCAGTTCAACCTGTAATCAATATAGAACACTTTAAAAAATTTTATTTATTTTATTTATTTATTTTGGTTGCTCCAGGTCTTAGTGGCGTGAGGCACGTGTGCTCCTTAGTTGCAGCTCGCGAGCTCTTAGTTGCGGCACGCACGTGGGATCTAGTTCCCGGACCAGGGATCGAACCCACGTCCCCTGCATTGGGGGGCAGATTCTTAACCACTGCGTCACCAGGGAAGTCCCTAGAAAACTTTTAATAAGATATTTTACATTATTTTTCATACCAAGTCTTGGAGAGCCAGTTTCACTCTTACAGTACATCTCATGTGCTTGGTAGCCACACGTGGCCAGTGGCTGCCGTGTTGGACAGTGAGGTTCCAAGGCAAGAACTGCCAACTATTCCCACATTCCCAAGTGAGATGCCAGGTCACCTAAGGGAGTGGGTGAAACAGTGCATATCCTCCCCTCCTCCCACCAGATTTTTCTTCCCAATGAAAAAAACGTCTTCACAGTGACGTACAGACTCACCACATTCAGTTTACCCAGCAAGCACTACTCTCTGACCCAGGAAGCTCTCTGTTTCCACCTTGTGTCCATCAGCTCTGGGGCCAGTTCCAGGTAGGCAAACCCTGCAGAGGAGAGATGGAGTGCTCACTCCAGGACGTTTAGCTGACCACCACCTCTAGCCTTGAGAGCCAGCGGGAACATCTCCCGCTGGTAAAGCGGGCCTTACCCACCACTGCCAACCCTGAAGGAGCCAGAGGCAGCTGTGAGTAGGAGAAGAAACCTGAGGTGGGGAACAGAGAAGACTCCCACCATGCTTCCTTTCCAAAGGTAGGCTCCCAGCCTGCAGCAGCCCTGGGTGGGAGAGTGAGCTTGAACTTGAAGTTTGGAAGTCCTAGATTGTTCCACTGGGCTGGGGACTCATTCCTGAACTAAGGCTATTTTTGTTTCTGAAAGTAATTAGGGGATTTTCTGTAAATACTCCAGCAAAGACAAAGTGTGTGTGTGTTGCCTGGGGGAGGGGTGGGGAGGGAATGGGAAATGCCGAAACAAGCAGGACTGTTTATCATTGTTGAAGCTGGGTGACTGGGTACCTGGGGGTTCACGATACCATTTTCTTTATTTTTGGTGGTGTGTGAAAATTTCCATCATACAAAGTTTTAAACAGTGACCAGAGGACTTTTTGAAATTGGGAATGAACAGGCCAGGCACAGAAGCTACTGGAGAGTCATTTATGGGTAGGATCAGAGTGGGTTTCAGTGGGTAAAAATTGTGGGCAAAAATTGTAAAATAATAAAACTGCTTTCTGGGTACATCCCATGAGACCCACTTGTCCAATGCACTGGTTGTTTTTTCTGGGTGGTTGAATTTATAGGTTCTCATCCTCCATCCATTGCCTTTTCACATTCCTGGGGATGTTCTTTCTGGCTGAGACTCCCCCAGTGCTCGCCCCAGCAGGGCCTGGGCTTACCGACTTTTTTGGGTGGTTTTATGACATAGTAGGTCCTTATGACAGGCACCCCGATGGATGTTCCTGAAGCGCAGAGGCCCCTGGGGCACCGGAGGACAACCTCTGTGAAGATATTGAGCACAGCAGAGACCATTAGTCACCAAGGAGCATGTGACATTGTGAAATGAACTCGTGGTCTCCCATAAATAAGCTCAAACGCTGAATCACGCCTGGGGCAGGGAGGCCATGGCTGGGGGTCGGCTGAAGTGCTGTGGGACGCTTGGTAAAACGTCTAAATGTGTGTAAATGTCTAAATATGCGTAAAGTGAGCAGCCTGGTGCGTCAAGGTCTCTCCATTTGGAGCCTCTGTCCCTGAAACCCACACCTGGGGCCTCCGTGGGCCTCTCCGCCTCTGCGCGTTTGACTTTTGTTCCTGAGTGTAATAGCTAATACTCTGTGAAGACTTCCTGAGTGTTAGGCACTGTCCGATGCTTGTGCGAATTACTTCATCTGCACAGCAATGCTGTGAGGAGGGGATTATCATTTCCCTGCTGTGTGGACGACAAACAGGAGCTCCCAGAGGTTTCTGCTGAGTGACTTGCCCAAGGACACACAGGGAAGGCCACCACTGTGGGGTCCCCCACCCCACCGCTCGGGGAGCATCAGGAAACCGGGCTCATTACGCAGACAAACCAAAAAGTCCCGGATGCCTGCGAAGGCTCTGGGGTGGGGCTCCCAGCTGACGTCCTGGAAGAGTCCAGCAGTATTATGTTTCTTATCGGACGTTCTAATACCTGCCTGGTGACACGTGGGCCCTGCCAAGCAGGGGTTCTTGGGTTACCTGGGAGAAGAACTGATTAAGAATAACTTGCGATGAGGTCAAATGTTTCTTTCAAAGTGCGAGAGAATGGTTTTCTGGGCCAACCCTTCCCTTTGCCCAGCCCAGGTGGCCACACCCTTTGTTTGCTTAGCAAATCCTTCCTCCGGTGGCCCTGCAGAGGCCATCAGAGACGTGAGCTAAGAACATCTAACGCTTTTGAGTTTACGAAGTGCTTTCCTGACGCCATCCTGCTTCTCTCTCCATAATACAGCAGCAGGCCTTTCAGACCCGCTGGAGAGATTAGGAAGCAAAGCCTATGGTGGCCAGATCTACTGCCTGGCAGCTCAGCCAGGACTCAAACCACAAATTCAAAATCAGATTTACCAAAAAAAAAAAAAAAAAAGGAAAGGGAAAAGAGGTGTCAAACTGACGGGATTTTGTACAACCACCCTGTGTGTCTTAAGGAGTTCTCTCAAGCCCAGTTCCTCTGTGCTTTCTTGTCAAGCACATACCCCTTCCCTTTCTCTTCCCAGGTCTTCTTGCTGATGAGTAAACAAAATCCTTTATTGTCAGTCACCTTGGAAAATGAGGGCAGCATTAGAACTGGACTCATCAGACTGTGCAAGCATCCGTCTGGATGAGCAGGCTTCTGGGTCTAGATTTCAATAAAGGCAGACAATGCCAGGCTGGATGATGATTTAGGACAAATTAAACTGGAATTTTCTTGGAGTACTTAGATCCATCCCAGGGATATAGAATTCATTGTGGCCTCCTTCCTTAAAGGCGAAGGAAGGTCTAAGTGGGGAGGCGGGTGGAGTGGGGCAAGGGCGTGACTTGCCAGCCACAGGACCATCTTGTCCCCACATGGACAACGGGAGCCCAGGGCAATAAGAAGTCCCCTTTTGAGAGGTGGGAAGCCCTGCCTGCTCCTGTCTGGTTTCTTGGAGTTCTCCTGTGGGTTCTTTTGCCTTTTTTCTCCGCCTTTGCTATGTCTCCTTGGTCTCTGCCCCCTCCCTTGCCCCCCACCAGCCTGCACCGAAACTTGGCTCTCCTAACCCAGAGGCCTATAAAGCTTTCCTGATGACCAAGAGCTTCAGTGCAAGCCTCAAAAGCTTCCTTTGCCAACTTGCTGACGAGGACATTGTCCCCTATTTGGCCAGCTGGAGTTCTACTTGACTCCTGAGTCTTTGTAGCTTCTTTTCCATCCCATATGACAAAATACTCCAGGCTCATCATGTACAATTCTTGTCCCAGACATTTCTCCCTGAAGTGCTGGGAAATGGAACACTACTGTCAAAATTTGGTTAATGAAGACAGTTAAAAAGATGACTTTGTGTGTATATTCTCACCCCATTCTACCTCCTCCTCTTCTTTTATGGAGCACATAGTTAATACATATTATACTCCCACTTTATTTTCTCCTTTTTATTTTTAAAGTCCGTAAAAGTCTAGTAAATTCTATTTTACTAGAATATGTCTCCGTATTGGTTATTTAAGGTCAATTAAGTGGTGTATCCTTTTCATTCCTTTCAGACTTTTTGTTTGTTTTCTCCAAATTTCTGGGAGAAATATGTCACTACCTCCTAACTATAGTTATAGTTCAGGATTTGCCTATTTTTTCTTTTACCTGTCAACATTTTGCTTTCTACATTTCGAGGCTATTTTATCATGCACATACAAATTTAGATTTGCTAGATATTTGTGGTGAATTGATCTTTTTATTATTATGAAACACCACTTCCAGTAAAGTTTCTCAATTTTAAATCTATTTTTTCTAGTATTAATATGGTTACTCTGACTTTCTTTAGATTTTTGATTGCCCTATCTTTTTCAATACTTAACTTTTAACCTTTCTGTATCTTTTTACTTTAGGTGTGCTTCTTATATGCAACTTATAGCTAGGTTTTGTTTTTATCAAGTCAGACTATCTTTTAATTGGAGGATTTAGTCTATTTGCATTTAATATAATTACTGATTCACTTGGGCTTAAATGTTATTATTTGCTCTCTCTTTGTCCCAATTAGTTTATGTTTCCTTTTTCTTTCTTGCCTTCTTTAGTTCTTTTAAAATTATTTCATATTTTTCCTTTCTTAATTTAGTAGTTATCCTTTTTTTAAAATATGATTTTTGGTGGTCAAACTTAGAGATTACAATAGTTTTTTTGAGTTACCAAATTCTAAAAGAAATTAGTACTTTTACCTCTTCTTAGACAATATGAGTACCTTAGAAAAACTTTAATTCCATTTATTCCATTTCTGATATATATGCTATTTTTGTGGATCCTTGCCCTGCAGCATATAAGCTTTGAAAAGCTATGCTCAATCTCTCAGCTGCTCTCTGTGGCTCAGCAGATGCACCCAGGCTCTGGACACCTGCCTTACCTACCTGAGTTTCTGCTCTCCATGAGGTCTTGGCACAGTAATTTTTCACTCTTATGTTAGCTCTTCCTTCAGTGATTTTTATATTTAGTCCAGCTTTTCTAGTTGTCCTTGGTGAAACAATTGGTCTGATTTACCTATTCTGTCATTAATGGCAGTAGAGTATTAGCTATACTCTAATTGAAGAAGACTCACTGAGCAGGTATAGGGGCAAGTATTGCTGCTAATAGGGCAGTCGAAATCCCAGAGCTCTTTAGCATCTGTGGTGTCTGAGAAAGGTGATTCACAGACCCAGCCGGTGATGCTGTTCCGGGGCGGGGGGTGTGTGTCAGCCAGTCCTAGGAGCTGCACATATTTCTTATCTTCCTGAATAAACACAATCCAGCAGGGCACCTGAGGTGGCCTGTGCTGTCCTGAGCAGATTTGGGACCAGTGCCCAGGGACCGGTGCCATGGGGGTCTCCCCGACGTGTATAGGTCAGTATGAAAATAGACTCCATTTCACTTTCACAAAGATGGATACAGCAAGTGCTCAGTGCATGTTCAAAGACCTGGGTCAGAATCAAGGGTCAGAATCAGTCCATCCTTGCCAGGGGCCAAGGAGGGGTGAGAGACAGGCCATTCCTGGAGCTAATGCATCATCTGCTTGTGACTGTGAATGAAGCTGCCGTTGCAGGTGGGGGCTCTTCGTGAACCTCACTGGCAAGGGCACAGCTCAGGTCTGACT
Organism: Physeter macrocephalus; assembly: GCF_002837175.3. NCBI lineage: Eukaryota > Metazoa > Chordata > Mammalia > Artiodactyla > Physeteridae > Physeter > Physeter macrocephalus. The sequence goes on from NC_041232.1 coordinate 65,010,773, forward strand.
CCACACCTCACACAAGGCCATTTTCTTGGTGTTACGAATTGAATGGTGTCCCTCTAAAATTCATATGTCGAAGCCCTAACCCCTGATACCTCAGAATGTGACGTATTTGGAGATAGAGCCTTTAAAGAAGTAATAAGTAAATGAGGTCATATGGGTGGTCCCTAATCCAATGGGACTGGTGTCCTTATAAGAAGAGGGAGAGACACCAGAGATGCAAATGCACAGAGGAAAGGCTGTGTGAGTACACACAAGCAGACGGCCACCTGCAAGCCAAGGAGAGGGGCCTCAGGAGAAGCAAACCTGCCGACACCTTGATCTTGGACTTCCAGCCTCCAGGACTGTGAGAAAATGAAGTCCTGTTGTTTAAGCCCCCAGTCTGTGGTACTTTGATACGGCAGCCCTAGCAAACGAGTACACTTGGGGTCAAACCCGCTCTTGGTTGATGGGAAGGTGATGGTGAGAACCTCTGTCCTCCTGGGAAACACCCCCCACCCCACCTGGTCCAGAGGTATCAGGCTTCGTTCCCTCTATTGTGTCTGGGTCTGTTTGCTAGGCTTATTTCATCCTCCTTTACCAACCAGCCCCTTCTCAGTGAGGAGATTCTAGCAGGTTCCCGTCCCAGAGGCCAAGAGCCCAGATTTCTGGGGTTTCTGTCCCCAGGGGACAGGGCACCTGAGTTCCTGGCTATACAGGGAGCACCCGCAGGACCGTTGGCTGGACTTGCTCCCGGGGTCCTCACACCGCAGGGGCAGTGACACTTAGCTGCCTCCTGGGCTCCTTCACAAACTACTGTTTTGTACTCTACACCCCCATGCGCTGCTGCGTTTCTTGTTTTGCTCTTGTGGACGCTGGGGCTCTTGGGAAGCCTGAGAATGACCTGAACAAAGCTGTGGCCCTTGCCCCCCTGACTGTGACAACCCAGACCTGACCCGGTGACCCTCAACCCAGCAGTGGGCGGGGGATGTGGGGGAGGCGGGGGAGCCCTTGAAGCTTCAGTCCCCGGGGAGGAGGCGAGGCGCCAGCTTCACCCCCGGGCGGTGACCTCACCTGCCTGCAGCTGCTCTCCGGAGATCATGAGTGTTCAAATTGTATCTCATGTGCTTCATTAGGCAACAACACATACATGAAATTCACTTTTTACTCATTGACCACAAAGCACTAGAAACTAAGATTTCAGGCCTGAGTAATGACGCTGGTAATAAACAGCCCCTGTTTAAACTCAGCTCCCAGGGAAACATACAAGCGATAACATACCTCCCACAGGCTGGTTCTCTTGGTTGGTCCTAAACCCTAAGAGGCTGTTCTGTAATTCTCCCAGCATAAACCCTCATTCAAGGTAATTCTGGATATCTGATTCAAACACCAAAGTGGTGATTTTTAAATCTGAGTCATGTACAAACCTCTTTTAAACAAAGGAAGCCAAAAGTCTTATGCCCCCCAGGGCTGATTTAAATGCTTTTACTTATAATATTACTTAAATAAGTCTGGATACAAAATTATTTAAACTCTGTATCCTTAAGAGCTCTTACATGACTCTAAAACCCAAGCCAGTGTACAACTGAAATACAGAAAACCCCTATGATGTCCCTGAAACTCCACTTAGCTCACTTACTTTAATGGGACCTCGTGGTACTTTTCTGAACCCAAACACTTAATGTTGTGCTTGGTGACACCACCTCAGTGGTGTGATGACCAGGTTCCTCCCTGTCTTACCCCGACTGGAGAAACTGCACACCTTTCCCTTGTATAGGACACCGTGATGTCCGTGAATGAAAGCTTCTCCTCCATTCTTTTTACACATACTATTTGGCTCTGAAATCTCCATAAACACTTAGCTATGAGATGATCTTTCATGTGATATGGAACATGTTTACATTAATTTTTAAGATTTTCATTCAAATGGAAGTTAAAATTCTCATAGGGGAGTCACGGACCTCCTGAATGGGGCAGGTGCTTCTCGGGGTGTTTGCAGACCCGTTTTAAAATTCCTGGGTTTGAGGTTCTGGATGTCATGTGAGAAGCTCTCTCACTATTGTCTCCAGCTACTCTCATGCCCTGTGGGCCCAGGTTCCCCCTGAGGCGCAGGGCCCGGCTTGTTTTTGTTTCGCCTTTCCTGGGTAGAGCCAGGCGTGATGCACGCCCGCTATTCAACAAAAACACAAATGGCTCTTTAACTGCCCTGAGATGGGTTCCTGCTCCACTGGGCCCCCAGCTGTCCCTGGAGTGTCCCCAGGTCTCTGGGAGGGGCCTTTGCCGCACAACTGACCCTGCCAGGGCTGGAGGTAGGGGCCTGGCTGCTAACTTTGCCCCCCTCCCCCCCCAGAGGAAAAAACTAGCCACTCACACGACTGGAATAGCAACTTGAGACGGATCGAAAAACAGAAACACCTGCCTCCGAGTGGTGACAGGAAACGAGATTTCAGAAATGCCACAATGAGGCCAGGGGGAGGCAGCCACCCCTCCCTCGTATCTCCCCTGCTTTGGGCTGCCAGCTGGGCCGGTCCCCCGGGAAAACGGTGGCTGCCCAGGCTGGTGCTGTCCAGCAGCGGGTCCTGCAGGGCTGGCCCCGGGGAGACTCCTGGGTCTAGGGTGGTAACAGAGAGCTGGTCCCGGAGGGAAGGGGACGTGTGACCCTGAGGCCACCCTGCCCGACCTTCCCTTGGTGGCCTGGGCAGCTCCTGGCAGGCCCTCTTGACCGATGACGCCTCTTTAGGGGCTTTTAGGGGAAGTGGAGGGGCGCTGTGTTCAGTCTGGGGTCTCCAAAGTAGGGTACGCGCACCCCCCAGAGGGTGTGGAAGATGATCCATGGGGTTGAGAAGAGAAAATAATAGTCCATCTATCTAGATTAATGGTTTACTTCAAAAAGGAAAGAGAAAGCTGTGCAACATTATTAAGGCTGAGTGCCAACGGACTCTGGCCTCCTGGTTTGTCCCGCGGGCGGGGGCGTGGGGGGTGGAGTGGGAAGGAGCCCCTGGGGGAGGGAGGAGGATTGTGGAGGGGGGAAGGGGTATTTTAGCACATTGTAATTTACATGTGCCCACTGAGAGGAACTGAGAGATTCTGTTACCTCTTTTGAAATAAACGAACTCTGAACTCTCGCGAGAAGGGCAAGTGGCTTTAAAACATCGTTGAAAGGAACTTTGGACCGGAGCTGATACTAACATGGAAATCACGGTGAGCGGCCCCAGGTGGCACAGCTGGCCCTTCCCCGAGCCCTGGTAGGAGCTCGCTGTCAGCCACGTGCTTTAAGCAGATCTGACAAAGAGTTGGTCAGAAATGAAATTGTCCAGAACACTACACGACTTTACATCCTTAATCATTCATGGTGAATGTTGCCTCCAGTGGATACTGTGCCATGAGAGAATAACAAGACATTAAAAAATATTCTTAATTTCATCTTTATCTTGTTCTTCATTATCTTCTTTTTTGGATGCTTTACCTTGTACATAATATGATAATATTATGATTTTTTGTACATAATATTAGTACCTAGATAAAACAAGATCATCAGAACTTGTGTGGAAGTGTGAACAGCTTTTTGCCCCCGGGGAAGAGTGGGTCACACAGACGCTTGAGGACGGCTGACCTCAGACTTCACGAGCCTCAGAATCACGGGAGGCTGGTAAAGACACAGGTCACTGGGTCCACCCCAGGGGGTCTGGTTCAGGGCGTCTGGGATGGGGTGTGAGAATTTGCAGGTTCCCAGGCGATGCTGCTGGTCTGGGGAGCCTCTGGACTGTAAAAATACCACAGCCTGAGGGAACGCACTCTGAAGGTGAGTGAGGCCCACCTCTGCCATGTCACCTTCCTCGCAGTGAAGACCAGTGTCCCCCTGAACGCCAGTGACACCCTCAGCCTGCCACACTGCCCTGACGTCGCCCTCAGAAGTGGATTCCTTCGCCTGAGGTTTTGCAAGCACCTCTAGAAAGGGAGGATCTGGAAACAGCACTCAGGACTGCCTGGCTGCCTGGGGCAGGGAGCCGGGAGCAGGGCCCTGTAGTCTATCTACTGGCCTTGCCCTGAGGACACGGGACTGGGTAGCTCAGGCTCTGATGGCTGAGAGATCTGATGGATTGCCTGCGTGACCACACACTAGCTTTTGACCGCAAATCTTCCAGAAGATAATATAGGTGCAACAGGACCAAAAAAGTAGTATGATTTCTCCTTCTCTTGCTGCCTTCTAAGAAGGGTGTGTCTTGCTAGGTGAAGGCTCTTGTTGCCGGGTCAGTGAAGCGGTGGGTCTGTGAGGGTGGAGGGGCTGAGCTGACCTGCGAGGGAAGGGGGGTCGTGGCAGGAGCTGAGCGGCTGGGAGGGTGCTGGGAGAGGGACGGTGGAGGAGGCTGTGGCCAGTGCAGGGGAGATGCGAGAAGGGAGCTGGGAGCCCTGGGGGGGCGGGCCGCATGCTGCTCCTCTGTCCCCTCCACACCCTCAGCATTAAGGGCAGGGGCTGGAGGCTGAAGCCGTTCCCCACATCCGCTGGCAGGATCCATCCCGGCTTCCTCTGCCCCGAGGCTCCCTCCCACACATCTTCACATCCAGCTTTTTTTTCACACCTATTTTTCTAGGGGATGCTTGAAATCCGGAAGCCGTTAACACATCAAGGGATGCAGTTTCAATGGCAGGATTTCTACAGGCTGGGCCGTAAAGAGTCAGTGTCTTATATTGGACCCCAATCACATCCACGTACATACAGGCCGTGTGCTTCTGAGGGAAGGTCCACTGTACTATCGCTTTTCCGCACCTGCCTACATTGGCTGCCAGTGAAAAGTATTAAGATTCCAGCCCCAAGCACGCAGCCTACAGGGAGAGGGGAACAGGCTGCCCTGGGCTCCTTCCCAGCCCCCAGTGCACCTGGGCTGGTGCTGCCCTGCCGGGGGAAATGCGAGCCCCGGGCTCCTTCCTTCTCTAGCCCTCTTCCTCGAGGGGCCCGAGGTTTAGGGTGAATTAAGGAGCCTCCTTTACCGACAACTTGGTGCCCAGAAGGGACCGGTGCGGAGACAGCCAGGGGGACCTGGGCCCAGATCCTCGGGCCCTGCGCTGAGCCTCAGCTCCTTGATCCGTGAAATGGGGTGGTGAGGGTGCTCAGGGCAGACGGTCAGGGGGATGAAGCGAATGTGTGTGAAGTGCTGGAAATTCTCGCTGCTCCCTTGTATTCTTATTATGCGCTGATCCAATTTGACTAAATTCCAAAAGACCCCTGTGGGTCATTGCACTGAGGTAGGTAATCCCTGGAGAATCCTATCCTGGTGGTCCTGGGGGCATCTGAAGGTAAGAGGCATTAACTCATTCACTCATCCACGCACAAAAGTGCCGATTGCATGTCAGACAATAAACTAATAAACATATAAGAAGAAATGGTGTTAAAAGCTTCTCTGGAAGGGCTATTCATGCAGAAGGGCCTTGGGGCTCCCGTGGGTCTCCATGGAGACTGCACTGCTGGGTGGGGTGAGGACAGGGCACATAGTGGGCACTGTAGGTAGATGGAAGCCTATTTCCACCCCCAGGCAAAGAGCGGAAGAACCACAGAGGGGTTGCCAGGCCTAAGGGCCCAAGTGAGACAGAGGGAGGCCGATGCTGGAGGGGCTGGTCCAGTCTCTTCCTTGCTCTGGGTGGGGGTGAGAGGCTGCTGGTCTGCACACATCCCTCCTGGAGTCATCCTGGAAGCCTAGTCAGGGTTTTGGACTCAGACCTGGATGCAAACCCTGCTCCCCTGCTCTGCCTGGGGAAAGTCAGTTTAGTGCTCTGAGCCTCGGTTTTTCCATCTGTAAAATGGTGATAATTATATCTCCTTATTCACTCCACTCAGGACAACCAAATGAGATTGTAAGAGGAAGCGCTTTCAGGATGATGACAGCATCATATACCCCATGTCTACCACGTGGCAGATCAAAGTGTCAGCCCATAGCAGCGATCTCCTCCTCCGTTGGGCTTTTATATTTAAAGAACAACAAAGCAATAACAAAAGCCCTCAAAGGTAATAGCATCATTGAGCAATCTGACCTTTCAGCCTCCTCATGGTGGGGCATGGAGCCTACAGATGGATGTGGGGAGAAGAAAAATCTGAATATCGGTGTAGCTATGCACCAGAAAGGGGAACAGTCACCTCCCCCTCAGCTGGCCAGCAAACACCGGCATTAAAGCCACAGCTCTCGTGAAGTCCCAACGGCTCCAGTGCTGATCCAGATGCAGAGGCTGCTCCGACAGCCCGGTGGGCAGCTGCCCCCTTCTAGACGGGCCCAGGGGACAGTGCCGAGACTGCAATGGCCAGACTGCAGACAGCAGCGACCTGTCTGCATTCCCCACTCACTTCCTGGGGCACTAGGTGGTCTCCTGCTCACTCTTTCCGCCCCCGCTTCTCTTTTCTGCAGAGCCTTGACCCACAAAGCACAGCCCTGACCGGGGACACCTTAGAGCAAGGGTGTGGCTCTACTTTTGTATGCTTATGAGCTAAGAATGGTGAAAATGCTTCTCAAAAGAAGAATAATATTCTGTGATATGTGATAATATGAAATTCAAATGTCAGTGTCCATAAGTAGTAATTTGTTCATTTGTTATGTAGTCTACGGCTGCTTTCCATGCTGCCATGGCAGAGTTGAGTAGTTGTGACCGAGACTGTGTGGCCTGCAAAACCTAAAATATTTATTATCTGGCCATTTACAGAAAGAATATGATGATCTCTGAGAAACTTTCCTTCCGGGAGCATTTGCACTTTAATTTACACTCATGTCTTAAGCAAAAGAGATGAAGCTCTAATGGTGGAATTTAGGCATCTGTCTGTGACAGGTGGATTTCTTTGAATGAACTATCCAGGGGAGGGTGTCGAGTGTTGGGGGGTGGTGGAATAGAGCCAGGTAACAAAGAGGCAGAGGCAGAGGAAGCAGGATGTCGAAGACTGGAGTTTCTAATCCCAACTTCAACTAACTAATAGTTATGTGATTTTGAGCAAAAAGGCTTGTCACGTCCTGGTGCTTTTCTCATCCATCCAAGATCTGCCCTCTTGATCTCAAACAGGAAGGTAATAGCTGTGAAGTGTTTTGAGACCCAAAGCATCACTCCAACACAAAGATCGGCCGATGCCAGTGCCTCCCGAGAAGGTACATTTCTTCCTTCCAAGGCAAGGGAAACGAAGGTGTTTGCAGGTGTAGCCACCCTGTTCTCATCCCAAATCAAGACCCTTGGTTTGAGGATAAGACTATTATAGATCCTTGGCATTTGTACAATTGGCATTTTAGCCATTCCCAGAAGGTCCTTGACGGGTGTATTTTCCATTTCGTAGGGGCACAGATCTGCGTTACTCACTTGCCACTGAGTGAATCTAGCGGATGGTCCAGCACCCTCATCCAAGATGGCTCACTGTTCTCGTGTTATAACAGACATAGTAACTAATTAAGTGATTAAAAACATCCTTTGTAAATAAGTGCTCTGTATTCATGACATCGGCCCTCTCGAAAGTCTCAGGAGAGACTATGCATGAGGTACGTGGGTCTCCAGTAAAGTGTTTATTTGCAATCAGGAGACTGGCCTGTGACAGCCATCTCCAGAATCTGTCCAGCATGCCTTGAAGAACAGCCCCAGGAAGTGGCTTCCTTTTGTGGCCGTCTTAGTTTCCAGTTCCTAGAAACAGCTGATTCCAATGGCACCCGATGACTACACATCACCTGAGGGGGCCTGAGGCCAGGAATGGATGACAACCACATTTTACTTGGACACCAAAGTGCGTTGCAGTCTGAACTGCAACCACACCCTGCAATGGTCCCAGAGCCTGCAGCAGAATTTGCACCTGGTTTATTTCCGTTCCACTCAGGGAACACGCGTGCTCTTAAAAATGCGCACTACACCCGAGTCCACGCCAGACAGTTGCAACAAATTGCACCACCTGGATTTTTTGGTTTGTAATAGCTAGCCTATGTTGGCAGTGCAAGTTGGCCAGTTGTGTGCTATTTTAAACGCTTCCTACTCCTTTTCTCGTTTGTGCCAAGGGCACACAGAGCTGCCCAGAGGAAGGAATTTAGTCAGCGTTAGAAGAATGCACTGAAGTCCCGTTTCCTAAGCTCTAGGGGAGATCTGAGTGGGAGGGGAAGACCTGGCTAGCAGGACAGAACCTGTTTTCTGTCTTTTTTCCCCAGGCCAGTAGCTGGGCCCAGCTGACACATGTTAGTGGGAGGGGCGTGGGCAAGGGAAGGGAGTGGAAGCACTTTTCCTGAGGCTTCATCCTGGCCCAGGGTTTTCAGCTGCCGCCCTCGCGAGCCTCATCGTTCTGCCTGGACAGGTCCAATGGGCCCAGGCAGCATGGGCTGCAGGTGAGACCAGTCAACCCCCTGCCCTCACCAGAAGCCCCAGCCCGGGCCAGAAACCTGATGGAACCTAGCTGCTCTCTTTATTTGACCCTCCAGTCAAGTATCTGGACTGCTGGGCCAAAGGTCATCTTTTTCTCTGACGTCTCTGCCTGGTGAGTTTCAGAAAGTATACAGTTTTTTTCTCTCCACGTCACCTCCCCCTTTTGTGAAATGGCACATGGATCCCACTCTGGACTCCCGCAGGGTTTGCGCAGGTTGGCTGGGCTCCCTGCGTGCTGACACCTCCACGTGGCCAGCCCCCTGCCTGGCTTCATTTTGGGAGCTGAGGACTCTGCCGAGCCTGCCTCACAACCCTGAACAGGGCTGTCCTCAGGCCCTTCCTGCCGCATCCTAGGCAGATGGGGGTCCCCTCCAGACCCTTGTAAGGCCTCCAGGATATGAAAACACAGGGTGTCTCTGGGGATGGTGGGAGGGCAGTGGTGTAGGATGGAGTCCACCCTAAGAGAGGCCCCACGCTGCTCGTACCTGCCAAGGGGGCCCTGCAGGCGACAGGACGCCGTGTGTGTGACCCACCTCTCCCTGCAGGGCCCGCACACGCTTGATGACATGGAATAATGGATGCACAGAGGTCCAGGAGAGTCTGCTTGCTATGAATGCCGTGGAATAGAGAGGTACTTTTAATGAATAAAATATTTCCCACCCAGGGACTCTGTTTTACCATAATTAAAGCTGGCTGTGAATCCAGCCAGCTTTAGATGCTGCAAACGTCCTGAGGGAAGGAAGGCTCCAGGTAGGCACCGTGGGAGGTTGTTCCAACCAAATGGGCAGCCTGGGCTCAGCTTCCCCGAGTGCTGCCCTGGCCTCAGAGCCTCCTGGTTTCCAGTTCTGGAAACCTCGCTGAGTCCCATCTCCCCCTCCTCTGCAAAATGGGGTCACCGCCCTGCCTCTGGGACTGGCAGACGGGTCAAAGATAAAAACGTAGGGAACTCGTTCTTATATTATTGGAAAGAAAGTGAGGCATTCAAGGGAGGCATCCGAAGGCCCTGGGTGTGCAGACTCTGAGAGCAGGAGGCCTCTCTCCCTGGCTCGGGCCTCAGCATCCCCGGCTGTCCTGTCAAGGTTTCCCCCATTTGTGTCATCTTTCCTGGTCAAAATATGATGTTTGTTACTCAAGCAGAACTTCTTGTTCCTCTTTTACCTGTGCAGCCTATGAAGCCCTCAAGAACCTAGCTGTGGGGAAGTCCAGGCACTTTCAAACGAGGAAGGGGTTCCCAGAAGCCCAAGGAAGGTGGCCAACAGCTGTAAATTTCTCTCATGACACAGCTTCGCAGACAGTGAGAGTGTGAAGGGGTCTCAAAGACCTGGATCCCATCTGCCTCAAATGAAAGTATGTGATATGTGATAAATGGCTTCCAGGCTCATCGATTTTACTCTTGCAAGTGTATGGGGGAAGTTTAGTAATTTAAGGTATTTTAATATCATATATGGATGTTTGAAAAATGCAGATTGTTCATGGATGAAGAGTAAACACAAAGGGACTTCCCTGGGGGCCCAGGGGGTAAGACTCCGTGCTCCCAGTGCAGGGGGCCTGGGTTTGATCCCTGGTCTGGGAACTAGATCCCGCATGCTGCAACTAAGACCCGGCGCAGCCAAATAAACAAATATTTTTTTTAAAAAAAAGATTAAGCACAAGGCTTCAAAGAAATTTCGGGCTTGCGGCTTAACAAGGCCAGCTTGGGAGAGTGTAATGCCCTCATCCTCACCTCCTCCACACAGCCTCGCCTGGCCCATCCTCACCAGCTGAATCAGGACCTCAAGGGTGAGGTCCAGCACCAGCGCGTCTAAAAAGGCTCCCAGGCGACTCTCATGTTCAGGTAGAATTAGCAGCGCCAGCTCAAGGGTGCTCGCTCTTAGGCGGAAAGGTCTGGAAGGCACTCCCTCATCGATGGTTTCTGGTCTCTTCGTAGATGAGCTAGTGATTTCTTCAAGATCTAAGTGATACAGTGACAAATCTATTGGGGAGCTTTGCTGGATCAAACCAGTGTTAACATCATGCCCTAGAGCATGTGGATGTCTCGGGGTTATCTCCAGATGACCTCGGCACTGCACACTGCACCCAAGAGGCTGGGTACAGATCTGCCAAAGAGGAACAATATCTCACACTTAGGTGGCTTTTTCCATCTTTTGATAATGGGGAGCAAATGAATCTGAGGATGTCTCTCAAAGCCCTGTAAAGGTAAGACAGCATCCTCCAACCCCTCCTGAGGCCTGCAAGTGATGCTTCCTTCATGGAACCAGGGTCAGATGGGAAAACCACAGAAAAATGAGACTTCCCAGAGGGCTGCAGATGTCCTAAGCTTTCAGATAAATTCTTGGCACCCGGAACATGGATTCTTAGGCAGCTTAGTTCTTCATTGTTTGTTCCACAAACAACATAGTATCTTTCACCAGATAGATTCTGAGGCAACTTGATGGAGCTGTCGGGTTTATGGACAGTGTGTCCTTGGTGGCAAGTGCAGTAGAGGGAGGGCCTGGATAGCTATAAAGCCTGTCCTTGGAGAAGAGTGGCCTGGGGCCTGGCAGCAGAGAGACCTCTAGAGGACCTGGAAAGTGTGAGAGACAGCTTTTTAAGAAGGGGGTCTGAGGCTCAGGAATACTGACTGTGGCATCTCAGTTAGAATGTAAGCTACTGGAGGGCAAGGAATCAGTACAGAGCAGGGGTGAAGAACGTAGGTGTCAGAATCCCACCACCTGGGCTGAATACCAGTTCTACCCCTCACTGTGTGACCTTGGCAAGTTCATTCATCCAAGGTGGTCTTCTTACCTGTGAGACGGGGTGCTACTTCCCCCACAGAGTTTAAGTATTAAATGCGACTGTAGGTAAAACATTTAGTAGCATGCTTAACTCGAGTACTCATAGACGGTTATTTTAGCCATTTAAAAGTGTTTTTCTGTCACTTGCCCATAGAACGTCTAGTATGTCCAACTTGCTCAAGTTGACTGGCTAAGCGAGGGCTTGGTCGAATGTTTATCTAATAAACTCAAATGTTCTTCTAAAGCGGTGGTTCTCACTTTGTTGTACACCTGAAACTAACACATTGTAAATCAACTATACTACAGTAAAATTAAAATATTTTTTAAAAAGCAGTGGTTCTCCAAAACACTAATACTAAAGTTTCTTTGGGTTATTTGTATGGAAATATGTTAATATAAATGTTTCAGACATTACATGAAATTTCTAAAAATCTTATATGTTCTGGTATAATGTTATAAGTCATAATTCTAGTTATTTTAAAATGTATATCTCAGAAATAACTAAATTTCCTTGTCAATTACATTATTATGAACTTTCATCAAATCTTTAACCGTGGTCATTTTTAAGTCTTTTATCATTTACAGACAGTTCTGGGTGTACGGAAAAGACTGACAAGTACAGGTTTCTGGTAACTGACTATACTGCTGAACTGAATGAATAAGCATTTTCAGAACTCTTATGGAAAACTGATGAATTCATAAAAGTGCTAACAAAAGATCAAGATAAAAAAATTAATTACATGGGACTGAGTGAACTGATGAGGATGATTATAATTTTTGTGACTTTGTTTGAATAAAAAAAATGTTATTAAAAAAAAAAAGCAGTGGTTCTCAATCAGGGGCAATTTTGCCCCCCAAGGTACAATTGGCAATGTGTCAAGGCATTTTGGATTGTCACAACTGTGTGTGTGTGTGTGTGTGTGTGTGTGTGTGTACAACTGATGTCTGGTAGGTGGAGAACAGGGACAATGCACAGGACAGTGCCCCCTTCCCCGGTTATTCAGCCCCAAATGTCAACAGTGCTGAGGTTGAAAGTCCCTGATGTAAAGGGAGAAGCTAAGGTTAGCCCAGTCAGACGAGGGGAGGTGGGGAAGCAAATGGGACCCCAGGTCTGGGATCTGGCAGCAAATGACATTTCCTGCACACATCCCTGGAAGAGCAACCCTCTTCTCAATGAGGATACCTTTAGCAGTTATCACTCACAGGGTTAAGTTACAGAAACTGGATTCAGAGTTAAGACTCATAAGGTCAGTGGACTGATTTAAATAGTTTTTTTGGTAAGATGCGAAAAAGCAATAGAAATTAGAGGGTCAGAACGGGAAAGCAGCTGGGGGCTGAAATGTGGTACAGGAAAAAGAAAGGGCATCACATAGTAATAAAATAGATGAGGCCTGTCTCCCATTTTTTCTTTTCTTTCTAGGATAAAGCAAATTACATACTAAGAGACTACAAGTAAAGGAAAGTTTCCATGATTCTGGAAAGACTAATTCCTCAAAAAGTCAACAGTAATCTGGCTGGGCCAATATCTGCTCATGCTTTGGTCTCAAAGAAGAAATTAAAAACCTAAGTAAAACTCCCGGTTCAACCACAGTTTCAGCCAATTTTGACGTTCCATTTGCTGGTCAGAGCACTTTAGTGCCCAATTTGAGTTCACAAATCAATTTTGAAAGAAGACATGGTGCCTTAATCTAGCCCAAGTCCTTCATGGTCATGACAGTTCGAGAATAAAAATGAACTGTATTATATGAGGAAATGCTGCTGAAATCTTTTGATTGGCATGCCCAGGAATCAGAGGACCACTGCGTTAAATGAAAAATGCTCACACCACAGTTGTCAGCAACTCATGAAACATTTTGCACGAAATCTTCCTGAAAACGCTTTAGATTTGGGGATTTTTATCTTTACCTTAAGCCAGCTACTTGGACTCTTAAGCCTCAGCTTTTTTTTTTTTTTTTTTTCCTCTGCAAAATGGAGGTAATAGTCCCTACACCCATAGGGCTGTGGTAAAGATTAAATAAGATTACTTACCTGAGTTCACTTTGTACAAACTGGGTCACCCAACTAAAATAAAGGTAGAGCTCTAAAATACGAAGGCTTTTTACTTTTACTTCACATTGCTCTCAGCAGCACCTCAACGTTTTCTTTCAGGGTCATGCTGGGTTTTACAAAGAGCCAGAACAAGAGGGAGGCTGCCAAGGAGGGCAAATTATTTCACAGTATCTCTAGGTCTTAGTTTCTTACTTGAATTTCATGTAGGTAATCATTTCCATGTACAGATAAGGAAAATGATATTCAAAGAACATAATCTGCAAAGCATGGCATTAGATGCCCTTTACTGAAACCAGAATATAAGGGAACTTGAACTGAAATCGAGTCCAAAGCTAGAAAATAAGCTTTTGTCGGCCTAGCCCAGGAGCAGTTTCCAAATGACCAGGAAAGCATGGGAAATGACTGAAAATCAGATGTGCTCTAAAAGGTGGCACCCAATTCCCTTCAGTGCTTCAAGTGGATTTAAAGACCTCAGAGAGAGACTTGGAGTCCAGCTGAGTCCATGTTTTACCTGGAAGGGTTTACCTACCGGTGCCCAAATGGTGGTACGGTGGACAGGATCACAGAGGATGCTGCTGTTCCTGGGGAAAGTTAAAAAAGATAGGGGCGAGAGTTGAAGGGAGGTTACTGGAAAGGTTGAGGAAATGGAATAGAACGTTTAGAAAGACTTGTCTACTAGTAAAGAAGGTAAAAGTAAAGGAACCATTTCTGTAATCCTTGACCACAAATAGAATCTTTGATATGAGGGTATATTTTCCAAAAAGTACTAGGCATCACTTGCTTGGGAAGGGAAAACATAAAATATGATCCTGAGGCAAGAGTCCTCACCACAAGCACATGAGAGTAAGATCTCAGTGGTTTTCATGTTGCTCAAGAAAAGCCACTGGGAACAGGCCAGGAAAATTAGACATGTTTGGAGTTTGCTCTTTTAACTTCCAATGAGATTGTGGCTCTCAGAATATGAATTCTGAGAACCTTCATCTGTGCAATGAAAAGACAAACTTAGGAAGATATGTCCAGCCTCTAGATAACTGGAACTACCGGAATTAAAAAGAAACATCCTCAACAATATCATTGGGTGACAATAAATGTGCAGTTTCCAAGAAGTTCAAATTCAGCAATGTACAGAATAACAAAGGAAAGTTGCTATTTAATCCAAATACAACCAAGAACTAATTCACAGTCCATTCTTGGTTCTTATCGATAGAGGGGGGAAAAAAAAGTCCTTAACTGAGGTAGCACAGACTGTTTTAAGAAAGTAGCTTTAAGAGAAACCCACGCGATTACTTTTATACACATACAATTCTTAAAATGTCCAACAAGTTCTTGTTGTAGCCTCCACCAATGTGGGAGAAATACACTAGCCCATCTCTCCAGTTTTCCTCTGTGGTCTTACTTTCAGAAAATCTTACTTTACGAAGAATTCCAATAACAATTTCTTAATAGTAGTAGGTTTGGCTATTTCTTATTAACACATCAATATTTTAAAAATTGTCACCTAATAGTGAACCTCAGAGACTTTAAATTCTAGGTAACTTAAAAATATTTAGCATTAGCGAAATCCATAAGCTATCAAGTATTCCCGCATTCCTTGTGGAAATCTTAGCTTTCTAGTTTTAGATTTATCTTTAAAGTACAATGCCTAATTTCCATACTTTAGCATTTCACATCTATGACTCAAGTAGACTTGAAACCACTACCCCATTCAAGTCTCTTGTTAAAATGCCTTGGTAATTTCCTTGAATTTGCAGCACCAGATCGTGTAAAAAATTCCACTGTAAGGTCATGGAATAGATATGAACCTCGGTGCTTTAAAATAGAGAAATACCTATAATTTATTTTCATTTTAAATAATCATTACATTCTTATAGTTCCAGGATCACATTTTAAAAAACCCGTCAAATTTTCATTTTGAATAGAGGCTAACTATTGTTGACTTATCCAAGAACATCCCACTTTAACAGAACTCTTATCTGACTGTCTCTGGCATAGGTCATCTCTATATTTTGAGGTTTTATACAGCCTTTAAGTTGGTGGGACTGATTTTTCCCATCTTGGTGTTCAAAATTAATATATGCAGTAAATTATGCATGACACCGCTAGAGGCTTTAGGTGAACATTGAGATGTTGCTGGTAGGCATTAAACAAAGATTTATATAATCTTGGCCTTCATTGAAATGTTCTTTTTTAAAAAATTTATTTTACTGAAGTATAGTTGATTTCTTATGTTGTGTTAATTTACTTCCTTCTTAAATGAGCAAGCTTCTTATTACTAAGCTAATTCTTCTCAGTTTTTTATTGTTGTGCATTCAGTTGAATATTGCAGCTCCTTCCTAAGACTTTCACACTTCAAAAGGTATTTTTGCATATGCTCTTACAAAGATTGAAGATTTATCATTTTAAACACAAAGGCAGCAGGAACTCATTTAGGTGTCAGGTGACAAACATCGCCATCTCCCAGGAGCCCTCTAAAAAACACCCCGAGGGCCTAGAAATGTGGTTTCTCTTCAGCTGTTTTCCTCTTTTGCCTTCCAATCCTCATCTCTGATCACTGAACTCTATTTTCTGTTTAAGATATCTAACCACTTCTCCCTATGGAAGCTCTCTTGCACTGCTGTACAAATAATACTTATAAAACCAGATAAACATTAATATGGATACAGCATAGAAAATCCCCAAATGGCAAGAATATTTAACATTCATAACTTTCAATTATTTCACATGGTCAGCGGAAGACACTTTACTAGCAATAATTACTCAGACACTCAAGTAGGAAGGTATGGCAGCTTAAAGAGAACAGCTCTTCTTAATCTTTATTAAATGGAATCTCCTTATTACGTTTCTCAATGTCCTTCCCTAGTCCATCAATGCTCCACTGCCTACAGTTACTTAACCACTAATAGAAAATGGCTAAGGTATGGAATAGCCATAAAACAGATTATTACTGCAACCACTAAATCATGCTGTGGAAGTATACTGACATGGAAAAGATGCTCACAATATACAGGCATACCTTGTTTTATTGCGCTTTGCTTTATTGCACATTTTTACAAATTCAGGGTTGCTGGCAACCCTGCATCGAACAAGTCTATCAGTGCAATTTTTCCAATAGCATTTGCTTACTTTGTGTGTCACATTTTGGTAGTTCTCGCAGTACTTCTAACTTTTTCATTATTTTGTTATGGTGATCTGTGATCCTTGATGTTACTGTTGTCATTGTTTTGGGGTGCCATGAACCGCGCCCATATTAGATGGCAAACAATTCATAAATGTTGTGTGTTCTGACTGCTCCACCAATGGGCTGTTCTCCCATCTCTCCCACTCCTTGGGCCTCCCTACTCCCTGAGACACAATTTTGAAATTGGACCAATTAATAACCTCTAAGTGTTCAAGTGAAAGGAAGTCACATGTCTCTCACTTTAAATCAAAAGCTAGAAATGATGTTTAGTGAGGAAGGCATGTCAAAAGCAGAAAAAGGCCGAAAGCTGGTCCTCTTGTGCCAGTTAGCCAAGCTGTGAATTCGAGGGAAGAGTTCTTGAAGGAAATCCAACCAGCCACAACATTCGCTTAAGCCAAAGCCTAATCCAGAGCAAGGCTCTAACTCTCTTCAATTCTATGAAGGCTGAGAGAGGCGAGGAAGCTGCAGAAGAAAAGCTTGAAGCTAGCAGAGGTTGGTCCATGAGGTTTAAGGAAAGAAGCTGTCTCCGTAACATCAAAGTGCAAGATGAAGCAGCAAGTGCTGATGTAGAAGTTGCAGATTATCCAGAAAATCTAGCTAAGGTAACTAATGTGGGTGGCTATATTAAACACAGATTTTCAATGTAGATGAAACAGCCCTATATTGGAAGATGTCATCTAGGACTTTCATAGCTAAAGAGAAGTCAATGCCTGGACTCAAAGTTTCAAAGGACAAGCTGACTCTACTCTCTTGCTAGGGGCTAATGCAGCCGGTAACTTTAAGTTGAAAGCAATGCTCATTTACCATTCCCAAAATCCTAGGGCCCTTAAGAATTATGCTAAATCTACTCTGCCTGTGCTCTTTAAACGGAACAAAGCTTGGATGGTAGCACATCTATTTACAGCATGGTTTACTGAATATTTTAAGCCCACCACTGAGACCTACAGCTCAGAAAAAAAAAAAAAGATTCTTTTCGAAATATTACTGCTCATTGACAATGCACTTGGTCACCCAGGAGCTCTGATGGAGATGTATAATGAGATTAACACAACATTCTTTCTGCAGCCCGTGGATCAAGTAGTTTCAACTTTCAAGTCTTATTTTTTAATAAACATTTTGTTAAGGCTATAGCTGCCATGGATAGTGATTCCTCTGATGGATCTGGGCAAAGTCGATTGAAAACCTGGAAGGGGTTCTAGATGCCATTAAAAACATTCATGATTCATGGGAAGAGGTCAAAATACCAACATTAACAGGAGTTTGGAAGAAGTTGATTCCAATCCTCATGGATGACTTCGAGGGGTTCAAGATTTTAGTGGAGGAAGTAACTGCAGATGTGGTGGAAACAGCAAGAGAGCTAGAATTAGAAGTGGAGCCTGAAGATGTGACTGAATTGCTGCAATCTCATAAGACTGTAATGGAGGAGAAGCTTCTTACGGATGAGCAAATAAAAAAGTCTCTTGAGATGGAATCTACTCCTGGTGAAGATGTTGTGAAGACGGCTGAAATGACAACAAAATTTAGAATATGACATAAACTTAGTTGGATAAAGCAGCATGGGGTTTGAGAGGACTGACTCCAAATTTGAAAGAAGTTCTACTGTGGGTAAACCGCTATTACACAGCATTGCACGCTACAGAGAAATCTTGCATGAAAGGAAGAGTCAATTGATGTGGCAAACTCTACTGCTTTTTTAAGAAATTGCCACAGCTGCCCCCATCTTCAGTAACCACCACCTTGATCAGTCGGCAGCCATCAACACAGAGGCAAGGCAAGACCCTCCAGCACCAGCAAAAAAGATTATGACCCACTGAAGGCTCAGGTATGACTAGCATTTTCTAGCAATGAAGTATTTTAAAATTAAGGTATGTACATTGTTTCTTCGACACAATGCTACTGCACTTAATAGACAACAGTACAGTGTAAACATAACTTATATGTGGTGGTCTTGAACTGAACTCACACTTCCGAGGTATGCCTGTATTATAAATATTCCTAACCTGCATTATTTATAAGAAGTTTTGGAATGAGAAAAGCAGAAATTTAAGGGAGGGGAGGTTGGTAGCAGAGTGAGAACCAGTGTCTTGCTTTTTATACTAACACATCCACTGGTAAGAATAATCTGAAGTATAACATTCCTGTACTTTTTTTTTTTTTTTTACATCAGAGCATAGTTGCTTTATAACGATGCGTTAGTTTCTGCTGTACAGCAAAGTGAATCAGCTACACGTATACATACGTTCCCTCTTCCTTGGATTTCCTTCCCATTTAGGTCACTACACAGCAGTGAGTGGAGTGCCCTGTGCTATACAGTCGGT
>NC_041232.1:65034428-65066733 GCF_002837175.3 Physeter macrocephalus
ACACTATAAGTGGGTCTGACTTTCAGAACACTAATAGTTCACTACCGTGCAGGGTGTTTGTGGCAAAGAAAAACCATTAATGTACATGTGAGACATTTAATATCTATCATCTTATTTAATCTACATAACAACCCTAAGGATGAGACTATTATACTCCTTTTATTGCTAAGGAATATAAATAAAGCACAGAAAAATTGTATAACATGTCCAAGTTCACACAGCAAGTAAGTGGCAGAGCCAGAGTTAAACCAAGTCTGACTTCATAATCTATATAGTCTTTTTGCTATTCCCAGAACCTCAAATTCCACACAACTATACTGCGGTAAAAACTCTTCAACTGACTTCCATTTAACTGTCTTATTTTACCTTAACATTTACTCTTTCCTCTGTAAAACTCAATTGATGACAATGGCAAAATGCTCAAGGCTAGTACATCATCTCTTTTCTGTTCCATCAGTTGCATTTCAGGCTTCACTAAGAATCAGTTGTTTTGATTCCCATCTGTTTATACTAGCTGCACTCATGCATTAACTAAATTAACAATTACATAAAGCAGTAACATATAAATGTGAGAAGATGCTGAACTTGTATGAAAATTGATTATTTAAAAAAATTTCAATAAAGACGAGTGCCTTAAAGAAAAAAAAAAGATGCTGTTGAACTATGGGTGAGACAACTGTTAAAATCCTGGGGTAAAAAAACTAACAGAATAACTTTGCACTCACTGTAAAGTTCTTGCTAAATTCAAAAGAAACATATTGGAAATTGTATGGAATATGGTCATTGAATGTGGTTTTATTGAAGGACTACGCTGGTTGGCAGCCCCAATCTCAAATAAAAGGCTTTGGCCCTAAATCCTGAGTATATTTAAGTTAAATAAATAAAACATCTAAGACACCTATGCATAACTACCCATGATTACTTTTTGGAGTAATCACCCATTACCAGGGCCAACTGCGTAAGATTAGAGGGTTTCAAACGGTAACAAAGATGTCAAATATACAACTAAAGCATAAAACTCTGGGGTTATACTTTTCAAAGTTCTTAACGTGAAGCCTGCCAGAAGTACCCTCCACCTCCCACCAAATAGGTCTCCTTGCCTCCATTCTTGCCTCACTCCCATCCATTCTCTATAGTCACTTTAGGCAGATGATGCTTTCTAAACAAAGCACCTATCACATGCTCACTTCTTTGCATAAAGTGCTTTAATGGCTCCCTTTTACCATAAGGATAAAGTGAACAGTATGGCACACACAGGTTCCTCTGTACCTGGTACCTGATTACTTCTCTCTAGCCTTATCTCTGTACCCCTTCTCCTTTCCCCCTCCTCACTTCTTAAACTCTGTGGGTGTGCTTCCATCCTATTAAACTCCTATGCATGCTCCCTTGCTTCCATTATCAGAATGTTCCTTTATTCTTGCCCCTTTACTACCAGCTCTGCTTAACTCCTGGTAGCCCTTCAGATTTTAGTTTAGATGCCTCATCCTCTACGGAGTTTACTCTCCCTCAGGACTGGTTTGTGTGCCCTCCCTAAGCATTCTCAAAGCACTGGGTGGTTGGCTATAAGTATATGCCACGGGGTGGCCATATAACATTTGTTGAAACAAAGATCATTTTTCTATATAAGAACACTGGGCCCTTCTTATACATACTGCTTTGCATCTAAGCATTTTTGTTGAGCTTTCCCGGCCTGAATTTCATATTCTGGCCCCATACTGCTAATCCAACCCTGTTGAAGGGAGTTGATTATGCTAACTTTATGCTATGAAGCTACTGAATATGTTATTCAATAACAACTTTACTCAACCTACCACTGAACTTTTGGATCTGAACCACAAATGAAGATCCTGTTTCTCCTTCCAACAAACTGTAGAACTTAGAAACGGCTGCTTTCTCGCTGCTGGATCTTAGGTACCTATCATGAGAACACTTTCTCTAACCTGAAGGTTATATTCAAGAAGACTGGGGTGTGGGGGTGGGGTGGGTGGTGCAGCTAAAAGCAAAACTGCAAAGAAAGCACGTAGTGCAGTAACTGGAGGAGGTAAGAAGGGCCGAGTGCAATCAGTCAAATTTACGCTACTGCAAAACATGAAAGTTTTTTACTAGAGTGCTGCTGTGAGTTTATATCTACAATGAACTACAAGGTTAAATTTATAGTGTAACTTCCGAGTATAGGAAAATATATCTGCTTTTGCTCCACAAAAAAAAAATGAATTGGAAGACCAGAACAATAAAACTTCTACGTCAACTTATCATTTATACAGGCTAAATCTCTAGGAAACTCCCTCAGTCAGCACAGTAGGTGCTGCTTCAGGTTGAGAACTGCAATCATTTTCCATTGGCCAATACGTGACTGATGGAGAGATGCCTAAGAAAGACTGAAAGGGGAGGAATGAACGCCTAATTCTTCATACTACACACTCAGGGGAGTTACTATCATTATCTGGACACATGAGTTTCTTCTCTGAGCTACAACTCCATAAGGCAGTCTGCTAGAATCACACATTTCTAACAAAGAGGGTCCTGTTCATCCTGCAGAAAAACACTGGGCAACTTCTATTAAGGACAAAGGGAGAGTTAGCTTGAGAGCCTAGGGTTGGCCCCTCTCAACCCTTACTGTAGTGAACATTAGAAAGCTGCATAAGAAACTTCTCTAAATGCTTCTGAGACTATAAGCAACTGTCAGGTGCACCTTAGTAGAATACTTTGTTTAATACCTAGTAGGTATATTATTAACTAAGAAAATATGCCTAAAGGTACACAGACACTATTAGGCCTATGGATGGTACAAATAAATAGATACTTAATACATGGCTCATTAGGAAGACAGAGAAGACAGATGGTTGCAGTGTGGACCATCTCTCAGATAGGCCTACCCTGCCCAAAAGGGTCATGTGCTTAGGTTTTGCAGATCAGGGGAAAGAGGGAACAGAAAGATAGCAAAGCCAACCCCTTATACGCCACTGCCAACAGAAACAGAAGTATTTCTTTTCGCTCCTAAATTTTTTAAGACAGTAGCCTTAACTCAGATCAGGAAACCTATAGGAAACCTCATCAATCACACTATTGCTTCTATGAGAACACGCATATTCTGAGCTCCCAACAACCAACACACGGTTTCTAGAATATATATACACGTTATAAACTTTGGGACAATTTGAATAGGCAGAGTTCTAAACAGATGACACAAACTAAGGAGAAAAAAACCAATTTGTTTTACTATTTTGCAGGTAAAGGAGGTAAAAAAAGCTTTTTGGAGTATTTTAGATTTTCTATTTGAAAGTACAATGATATTTTAAAAAACCATTGAAAAAGTTTATAATCTCAGTGTCACAAAACTCATAAGCCATAAAGGTACTGAAAAATTAGACTGCACTTAAAAAAAAATTGCTGCATGGCAAAACGTTAAAAAATTATTTACAACTCACATCACAAATGGCTAATTTCTCTCTCTTACACAGGTACCCATATACCTACCCTTATATATCAAAACGCCAAAACCCAACAGAAAAAATAGGTGAAAGAAACAGCTCACAGAAAAGGAAATATATAAATGGCTCCAAACACGAAAATTCCCATTTTCATGTGAACTGAGGTATCATTTTCCACCTATAAGACTGTCAAATATCAAAAACAAATAAACGGTGCTAGTAAGAATGGGAAAAAAACCCCTCATATTTAGCTGCTAAGAGTATAAACTCAAGGGCAGTTTGCAATATCCATCAATATTACAAGTCAAGTATCCTTTTGCCCCGACAATCCCACTCATAGAATTGCGTCTGTAGGAATACTTGCACAGGAGCAAATGACCTTTGCATTATATTACTGTTTGTATTAGTGTGAGGCTGGTACAGCTATATAAGGGAATACTCTGCAGTCATAAAACTGGTTGACTTAGGGAGACAGGGTAGGAGCATGACTATTTTCCTTGTACATTTTTATTTCTTACAAATTTTGAACCATACAAATGCATTAGTTTTTTTTTCCAAAGAAATATCAAATTAGAAAAATTTAAAAATTAGTTATGAAGAAATGATACATATTACACTAAGCATATCAATCAGACTTTTGGCTAGTTCCGAGATTTAAAAAGAAATTTCTGAACAGCAGGGTAAACGATTTCATAACCTCGAAGCTGAGTAAGTCCAAGAAGGAAGGATTAATAATTGTTTTCTTACAGCTACAAATGAAAACCAACATATGGCAAGCTCTATACCAGACTGCGTAGAGATTAAGAACTAGGATAACACTAATGACTTGCATACCTGCAATTTTATTTTGATTTGGAAGTAAATTCTCCCAAGAGAAGGTCTCCAGCTTACCTCCCTCCTGTAGGAACCCATTTCCCCTTTCTCTATCACTGTGGCTGAGACTGGGTTTCACCTTAAAACTCTTTAGCTGCAGCCAGAATCCTGGTCCTCTCACTCCCTGGCAGAGTAGCAAAGGTTGGGTCTTGCTTCTGCAGGGTAAAGAGAGCCTCTTCCACCAGCTGCCTGAGCAGTTAAGAGGGAGAGGTCCTCTGTTGCTGGGAGAGGAGTTGAAGAAATGGAATTGAAATGGTATCTTCAATGTTTTTGAAACCATGGTTTGCAATATCAATTGAATAGGTTCCAAATGTTTCAGTAAATATGTGTACAATGGGCTGCAACATAAAATGTTCTTTTGCGGGGCGGGCGGGTCACGGTCAGAAAAGCTTAAAAGCACTAGACTAGGTCTATAAGGCCACTTTTTAATTCCATGAAACATGTGGAATGACATACTTAGAAGAACCAGATGTAGAATTACAGTCTGTAATGTAGATATGATTCCAGTCCAAATTAATTCACTTTAAAATAGGAAGATTATCCAGATTATATGGGTGGCCCTGACCTAATCACGAGTCCTTTAAAAGAGTTTTCTCCAGCTGGCTTCAGAAGTAGTCAGATGTGCTCTGGCTAGCCCGGAAGCAAGCAATCTGTGCTTGATCTGCCCATGGAGACCTCGTGGCAAGGAACTACAGGTGGCCTGTAGGAGCTGAGAGGTAGAAGGAAAATGGAGGCCTCAATCCAGAAATCTTGTTCTGTCCTTTAATTTTGCTTATTATCTGCTTTAGTTTTTTAGTGCTGCCATAACAAGTTACCCCACATAGTGGCTTCAATGTCACAAATTTTTTAGTTTACAATTCTGTAGGTCAGAAGTCTGACACGGGTCTCAACAGGGCTAAAATCAACGTGTTTGCAGGGCTGTGTTCCTGGAAGCTCCGGGGGAGAATCTATTTCCTTGCTCATTCAGGTTATTGGCAGAATTTACTTGCTTACCATCCCAGGACTGAGCTCCCTGCTTTCTTGCCAACTGTCTGCTGAAGGCCATTCCCAGCTTCTAGAGGCCACCAACATGGCTTGTGGCCCTGTCTCTCCATCTTCAGAGCCAGCAATGGAGGCTGAATCCTTCTCATGCTTCAGATCTCTCCCCTTCTTGTATCTGACCCAGCTGGGAAAGTTCTTCTGCTTTTAAGGACTCCTGTGTTTACACTGGGCCCACCCAGATGATCTCAGACAACCTCCCCATCTCAAGGTCCATACTCCATATACATATTCAGAGTTTCCAGGGATGTAGGGTGTAGGCATCTTCAGGGAAAGGGGGTTTATTCTGCCTACCGCATTACCATTTTTCCCTTTCTCCGATTATTTCCTCCATTCTTCCAGGTCCCTGGCTTTTGAACAAAGGAAAGTATTTGGTTCAGAAAAAATTTAAACCCTAACCCAAGAAGAGAGGCCCAATGTCCAGGGCAGTCGCCAGATATAAGTAGCTAGATATAAATACAAGAAAAGTCTGGGGATCACGGGCACTGGAGTAGGCTGAAGGGGTAAACTATTGATAAAAATCAAAATAGGTACAAAAGAAATATATAAGCCAGGGTGCTGACAAAGACAGGGTGTTTATGTTGAGACATAAGTGATTTGGTAAGAGATGCACAAGTAAAACCTGGCCTCCACTTGTCCTAAGGGATTTGGCTAGGTGTTCCTAGCTTAACTACTCCTTCTTTGGCCCAAAGAACATTCACAAGCCTGATGCTTAAACTTATCCATTCAAATATTAAATTCCCTATAAACGTGCAGGTGCTAATTCCATGTGATATACAGGAACTATCATAATTTCTGCTCTCAAGGAGTTCACAGTATAGAAAGGAAAGGAGCTCACAGTCATGAGAACAATACTGATATAATACTGATATAAGATAATACTGATATAAGATAATTGCTTTAATTAAAACAGGCATACAAAGCTGTGGGAGCATAGAGAAGGAGAGGGCTTTGTTGCTTACAGAAAATGAAAGAAGACTTCAAAGGCATTCGAACTTAGGCTTGAAGAAAGTAGTTCTGCCAGGTGGGAAGGAAAGTAGAGGGAACTGCAAGTGCCAAAGCAGGAATCAAGAGCACAAGACGGACACAGCTGGCTCAGTGCTGTGGGAGCTTTAAGTGACTGGAAGGTAGAATAGCAGGGGAGCAGGTCAGATGGGGAATGATTCAGTCTTTAACAGGAGTCAAGGGAGTTTAAAGTCTATCTTGTAGGTGCAAAGAACTTGTTTTGTTTTGAAAAAGAAGTCCCAAACATTATGTGAAGTGTCGCAGACTTTCGACAGAGAATTTTGTTTTCCAGAAATTAAATTCATTGTATTTCCCATTCATTTCATCAATTAGCTACAAATATAAGGTGATTTAAGAAAGCTAAAACCCTTAAAAACACACACCAAAACTATGTGTATTTTCACTTTGGGTCATCCTTGGGGTATATCTTTCTTCAGAAATTCTCTCCAAGAGGTTTTATTTTAAAAGGGAAATCAGTATACACACACATAGAGAAACACACTTTAATAACAATGAAGAGGGGGAGTGAAATTCCTTGAGTAGTTCTTTTTACCTTCAAGAAAATTAGAACTCTGGGCTTGATATTTAAATTACCCCCGGCTTCCACCCCATCCGTCGCCTAATTAAGTGGCCATCACTTACCTTCTTCCAGATTTTATCCTCTCCTAAAACATGCCTTATTCTTCCTTATCTCTATCCAGATATTTCCCTAAATAACCTGGAAAATCCTCCTAGTACTTCCCCTCCCCACCCCCACCAAATCTTCTGAGTAACAAACTCTTCTGAGTAATAAACACAGTCATTTGGAAAAGATGAAGACTCTGTGTGTGAAAGGCTCTATGAACTGAAGAATAATACAAATATACATATGACTTTATCACAGCTACCACTTACTAATACTATTCCAAGGTCTAGTTTAAAGGAAATAATGTAAGGAAAAAAAACCTGATTATCTGCAGGACTGGGTTCTAATCTACCACCAGAGTTTGCTTGTGGTTTTAATGTTAGGTCATTCAACCTCTAGCTCCTTTCCAATGCTTTTATCTTTTGACCTAGTCCCTTTTCTCCTAGGAAATATAAAATCACTTCTTTCTGAAGTCTAAAAAGCGCTTGGGAAATCAGATACTACCATATCTCACATGCATAAATCTATTCTTCCTTTCCTCAAGGAAAGTAGGTTGAATTATAGCTGGGAACATAAGACTCTGAACAGACCATCACACACCATCTTTGGGAGCTCTAACAGGCCACCAAACCTCTATCTCTCCCTTCATGGCTGAGGAACTATAATTAAAGTTACTTCTCTCATTTCGTTGTTGCAAGGATTAAATGAAATAATGTATTAAAAATACTTACCACAATGCTTGTGTTCAGTAAAGGACAGCTTTTTTAGGCTACCTAACCCCCCTCCCCCACCACCATTTCAAGTATTTCATGAGTAAACTGAGCCAATAGGCTTGGCTTTGAAATAGTAAAATTCGTAGCACACTTTTCAGTTTTCCAAACTCTCCTATATTTTCATTTAATCATAACAGAGTGATGATTGGCTTAATAGCTTTAGGAAGGACAGGAAAGAACTAAACTGAAAGAGCTTAGCGAGATCTCCCAGCTGGAAAGTCAGATCTCAAATACAAGTTGCCTTAATAATTCCATACTCCTCTCACTACTCCATACTATTTTTCTCTAAAAGCATTAGAGAAACACCTTATTTTATATGTACATTTCATGATATATTAGAATTAATGAGGGGATCATATTCTTTAATGATGTTATATATAAATTAGATCCCTTTCCTCTTGGAAGAGTCTAGACAGACTATTCAAAACTCCTATAATTTTACAAGGACTCAATTTTTCAGTATTAAGAGCTTCAAAGACTGATGAATATCAGCTAAATCCCAGTAAGAGAGTGTTTCTTATGCACACAACTTAATCCAACATTTAAATAAATTGTTTAGATTAGCAATGCAATGGATTCCTAAACGCACAATATAGAAACAGCTTTCCTTTCCCGGGTTCAAGGGCCCTTCTTGTAGCTCTAGTCAAAATTTTCTGTTAAGAATATTGTTTCACTTTAGACATCACTATGTCAACACTTCAAAAACAGCTTCATTTATGTGATCTTAGTTTTGATTACCAGTATTCATATGGACATCTAATGCCCTAAATCAAGTAGCATCTAAAACAGATCCAAACAACTTTAGGTTGACTGGCTCCTCAAGTAAAGGCAAGAGGGAAAAAACCCCCACAACATGAAAACTAAAATGATACCTAATAAAATGTCAAGTTTCTAATCCAACTATTCAGTTCAATAAAATAAATAGCAAGTATCTGCTATGTTTCAGGTACTTTAATTGACATTAAGATGACTGAGATTCAGTTCTGCCCTCACTGACTTGTACCAAACTTCAAGCACCAAAAAGATTTGGTGTCTACATGTGTTCAAGTACAGATACTGATCTGTCATTTTCTTTTCTTATACTGTTGGTTGGTGGTGGTGTTCAAGCCTTTTATATCCTCGCTGCTTTGTCTGCTTGTTCTACCACTTACTGAGTTGGAGTGTTCAAGTCTCTAATTCTATTAGCTTGAGACCCTGGGTAAGTTATTTGTATCCCCATAGATCTGTTTCCTTATCTGTATGGTGGAAATAAGAATGGATCAAACGAGATGATCTACTTACCTGACACATTTAAATGTTTTTATTATTATTTTTTTAAATCAAATGAATCAATTTTCTATAGAAATTTAAAAAACATTAAAAAAATTTAAATCCTGAAGATAAAACTTATATTTAGATTGTGAAAAGCATGTTAAGATATTATAAACTTTACGAAACTGGGAGGAGATACATTGAAGTCAATCTAATTGGTAATTTGCAACCAGGTTTACTTTGACATGATTTTAGGAACTCTTTTTGGACAAAAATAAGAATATAAGAGCTACAAGAGATAATCTAGTTCAATCTCATATGTGAAGAAAACTGAAGCTGAGAATTGCCCAAAGTTATAAACTAATGATTCCTAAATACCCCAATTCCCTAAATACACCATTCTCTCAATGTGCCTTATTTTCCTTGTTGATTCTTAGAAGTGGAGAATTCCCTGCATATATAAAGGTATTTTTAAAAATAGAGGTTAAACTAAATTTAAAATCCCCCTCCTTTTTCATGTAGTTTAGACAAGAGGATCGACATACTTAACAAAAAAAGGGCTCATATTTGGCCTTTCACTAAAGCTGTGACACCCAGAAGAGGGTGTAAATTAGAGATGAAAGGCAGAACAATTTTCCTAACTGGGGATTTTAAAATTAGGTTCATGCCCTTTAGAGGATGTTAATAGAAAGCTGAGAATTACCTCTGTATGGGAATCATATAATGGAAACAGATTCATTTGTAAATGATTCTCTTCCAGACTACAGACTAGCTTAGGTCTTTACCAGGAAACACACTTCAAAAGTGCCGATTTTAAATAAAATTTTAAGACATTGTAAACTTTAAAAAATATAGTGGTATACATGTCCTAGGAAAAACTTACTAAAATGACAATTTTTGGTTTCAACTAGCATTTGCTCAGCGTACAAATCTAGCAGTAAAAAAAATTACAAACTTTACCCTGCCTCATATATAATTTATTATCTCTATACTTTCCATTGTACAGTGAATCTGTACTAATAACATCTTCTCATACCTGATCCTCACAACGGAGAGCGGGTGGGGGAGGACCGGGAAGAACAGCTGGATGGAACTAGCTTTCCCCCACCAGAAGAAACCGAGATCAGTGAGGTTAAGCGATTTGTCCATGGTCACAGGCGACAAATGGTAAAGCCTGGTCTCTAACAAGTTTCCTAACTCCAAGTTCAATGTCCTTTCCTGCAGGTACTGGTGGAAAGATAGAAGATAAGCCAAAGGGGAGGGGAGAGTGGTATAGAAAGGGGGACAGGAATAAAAAGGTCAGCCCAAAGGGCAAACATTTTACACTGGTAACCTTCTAGTAGTTTGGAACTATTACCTCCCCACTCTCCTCTAACTACATTTAAGATGAAACTATGCTTACCTTCAACTACATCTGCAGCTCGTTAAATAATTTTCTTTATTATTTTAAGGCCTAGTCTTATTATTTCATGATACCACTTTACTTGTGGTCAAATCAGGCTTCCCTGCACACAATGAACAATGAAGTAAGCAGTTTTTGCTTACTGGACAAAGGCAACAAACCATGCCCACACGAATTGTTCTTAAATCTCGAACACTGGCATGAAAGAGGTGCTGTAATTATGCAGTGTAACTTAAAATTCTCCAAATCAGTCATGGAATAAAGCCTCAAAGTATTCAAATAACATTACACTGTGCATATTCAATTTAGCATAGTTTGGCTTGGTATTAGAATATCATTTTAAAAGCTTAAATATCAGATGTTATCCTTATAAATGTCTATATGGTACCTAATGGTAGCATGGGAAAAAAAGTTAAAAGTAAACATGCATTATGGTATATAAGCCATTTGAGAAGGATTAAGATGCAGTTTAATAAATATATCACTTTAGAATCACCTGAAGATCAAGGGGGCTTTAAAACAGATTATCCATAATCTGT
Source organism: Physeter macrocephalus (assembly GCF_002837175.3). Classification (NCBI taxonomy): domain Eukaryota; kingdom Metazoa; phylum Chordata; class Mammalia; order Artiodactyla; family Physeteridae; genus Physeter; species Physeter macrocephalus. The sequence goes on from NC_041232.1 coordinate 65,045,366, forward strand.
TTGGAGTTTCCTAAAGGAGTTTTTTTTTCCTTTTTGCCTGTGCTGCGCAGCATGTGGGATCTTAGCTCCCTGATGGACCAGGGATCGAACCTTGCCCCCTGCAGTGGAAATGCAGTCTTAACCACTGGACGGCCAGGAAAGTCCCTAAAGGAGTTTTTAAACTGCGAATACACTTTCCTATTTAGTATCTTATGACCACTTTTTTTTTTAAACATCTTTATTGGAGTACAATTGCTTTACAGTGGTGTGTTAGTTTCTGCTTTATAACAAAGTGAATCAGTTATACATATAACATATGTTCCTATATATCTCTTCCCTCTTGTGTCTCCCTCCCTCCCACCCTCCCTCACTATCCCACCCCTCTAGGTGGTCACAAAGCACCCAGCTGATCTCCCTGTGCTATGTGGCTGCTTCCCACTAGCTATTTTATGTTCGGTAGTGCATATATGTCCATGCCACTCTCTCACTTTGTCACAGCTTATCCTTCCCCCTCCCCATATCCTCAAGTCCATTCTCTAGTAGGTCTGTGTCTTTATTCCCGTTATGACCACATTTATCTATAATTTTTTCATTTTGAGTCTAAATTACAAATCCTATAGGGCATAAATTACATTTAAAAAATTCTGTCACAATCCCATAGATTTTAAAATAATACTGTGGTAATCATCATGCATATTCTGGCTCTCTCCTGTAGGCACATGATTGTAATGCAATTTCTCGCCCACTTGAAGTTAGATGTGTCCAGATGACTTGCTCTGATTAATGAAATATGAGCGGATGTGATCATTATTACTTCTGGGTCTAACATTTAAAGACCAGTGTGCGCTGTGCCACTGTTTCTCATCCTTCTGGCACAGGGGAAGACCAACTAACACTTGAGATGGTGGCTGCTTCACTGGTCTAAGACTCTGAATGACTAAAATGAGCACAGCCCCTGTGAATAAGAAATAAACCACTGTTGTTTCAATACTGAGATGCTGGGGTTCTTTGTTATCACAGCGTCATTTAAGCCTATCTGGATAGAGGTGCCATGTGCCTAACAGGCATTTAGACATCAGTTCGTTCTAGTTCTACCACCTTAGACGAACACAGTAACGTGTGAAAACTGTCTGCTCAAGCCGAGGAAAGGTGAACGAGAGTAACAGAGTGGTTCGAATTAATTTCAGATCTAACTTACCAAAAGTAGTATGCGCTTATCACTTACAGTTTCACGTACGTCAATTTATTTGTGTACAATTCATAGTCCCCAGAGGTGTTGTAGACATGACTATACCCAGCTGAAGAAGAATCTGAAGCCTAGGGCGTTTAAGTGATTTGTCCAAGAGCACAGAGTGAGTTACTGGCACAGAGTAATCAGAATTTAGGAATTTTAATTTCTGATTGCTGGCTCTTGCCAATATATCACAGCTAAGCTGAGACTGTTACAGGCAATTTGGGACAGTTTTCAACAAATATTTTTATATTAAAACATACATTCTAAACCATTTTTGTATTCAGTTTAAGACAAAAGCAATAAATTCTTCAATCTGTACAAATATTAAATTCATTCAAAACCACATCCATAAAATATTAAGCACTGTCTTATAACTAAATTCCACCTTTCCTTGAAAACTTAAAAATGTAAGATCTAGAATTCCAACCCACAGACACTGTTGGAAATCTTCCTCAATGGAAATCTCTAACAGATTAATAGTTCTCAAATACTTGATTCCCTGGATCATTTTTAGGTCACTGGCATTTCTACCAGGGGGCAGAAAATACACCCTTGAATTACCACTTTATTTTCCATTTCCTCCCTAGTGAATCAAAATAGTTCATTAGCTGAGTAAGGCAGGAAGAAAAGGCATTAGATTCCCCACCCATCTGCAAAACAAATATAATAATCGAACCTTCCCCAATGGTCCCAGAGCTAATACAATCTATTATTTAGATTTTAAAGCCTAGAAAAATGACCACATTTGATTTTTAAAGCTAGCATGTATATACACACAAATGAACTTTCTGAATTATAAATGACAGTGAATTTCTAGTTAGACACATTAGAACTAGAATGTTAGAATGACCTGTGCCTTCTGTGTAGTAGACACCAAAATTTTTTAAGTAAATTAATCTGGACAGTGATGATATCTTAAGTTATGCATATTAGAAATACAGCACCCCAACTCATGATTAGGGCAGAAATTAACCCAAAATATTATTAGCCTTTCTGAGCAAGATGCTTCAATACTGAGGCAGCAATGTAGAATGAGAACTTTATCTTTACCAGCAAACAAACTGGTCTAACCCCAAGTTCCACTATCTGAGCAAGATACCTATCAGCACCTCAGTTTCTATGTCTGTAAAATGGGGATAACCACCTAAGCAGAGTTAAATGGCGTGTAATATAGTAACTGGCAGAGAGAATGCTAACAATCCCCCCTCTTCCACAAAAGAGATACCGTGCTTTAGCATTATTCTGAAACTATTTCTCCTCATGAAATGTATATTTCTTCTTAAACAGGGAATTTATGTACAAGACCAAGCTTTCTCTTTTTAGAACTTGGAAGAGTGGTTCCACCCTAGGAAACTGGGAAAATTTTTTCACAAGGATGTATTTAAGACAACCTCAAGCAATGTAACATATTAACTGTTTAAAAAGTGACAATATACACAATCACTGGGGATCAGTGGAGAGAGAGCAGCACAATAAAGAAGAAAAAAATTTCTAAGAAGGTCTAGCTCAGTGATAGCCAAAGCAGGGTGCAAGAAAATTCACTGGAGTGCAGAAAAAAAAATCAAAACACTCCAATTTCCATCTTTACCTCATCCTTTTAAAATTGTTTACATGTTTTATAATGTATAGTATATCAGCATATGTATTATTCATAAATATCCAGATACTGAGAGTACTAGCTTAAATGCTTTTTGACAGTATACAATTAAAAAAAGCCAGAAATAGCCCTTCTTGACAAGGAGGCTAGAGAACACACATAGACCACCAAGTAAATCACTAATGAAAATAGTTAAAGAAGTACATTAATCTTAAACAGTAATATAAAACCTTGGATTACAAGTCTTTAGCCTCTTTTCAATTCCTGGCTTTGTTGTACAGTATTGCTGGTTTCAAAATGAGATGCACGCTTAAAAAAGGGGGCCAATTTAACATTTGCAAATGACCATATGCTGCTGGGGAGTATAAGTATGAGGTCAATGCTCTGTAAACTTTCATCACCATCAAAAGCAGTGGTTTGTTTTTCTGAAAGACAATGGAGCTAGAGGCCATCTACATGAGTTGCTAGTCTATATGACTCAGAATTCCATTTGTTCTACTCTTTGCTTCAGAGCTGGTCACAGATGTCTCCACCTGTGACATAATTATTTCCAAAACCAATTAAGAGATGTCAAACAGAAAATTATGACTTCAGGTAATGAATAAAATGGCAGGAAGGGATAATTCTTAAGGAGGAAAATTTTGTTCATTCAAAGAAAGAAGTAAACTAAATGATTTGCCCTGCTTATTCACTTAGGGAAAGAGGAAATTATCACACTGTAAAAGGATGCAAACATTAGAAGTTGCCTGGTTTTCTGCAGGAGTGCGAAAATAACTTTACAGGTTTTATCATGGTGCTGCTGAGGGGTGTGCGTGGCAAAGTGGGTCAATGATCCACTAGTTGAATGGTTCAGAACAGGAAAAGGGTAAGACTTTTTGTTCTTAAGATAAGATAGAGAATGATGACATACTTTTAACAGTGCTGTCAACTCTGGGAAAATAGTAAGTGTAAAAGGAATAGTCAGCAATTTGTCTCCATGTCCTAAGACAAATAGATTCACATTTCCTTATTAACCAGTAAGCTCAGCCCTAAAAAGAAAAACTAAAGACCATTTCATTGCTATAATTTGGTACAAAATACAAACTTGGAATGAATTCAGTTTACTTTTAAATAATGGATCTGCATAAAGGTAACAGTCTGCATAATTAAGGAACATTTAATCATGCTTTAAAGGGTATAATGCAGAAGACAAAAATTTGTATTAAACTAAATATACAAAAGATATCAGTATCTTGTCCCCTAGTAAAACTGTCCTATAAGTGTTCTTTTCCTTCATTATCCTAAACTGTCACCATAAGCACACTGAAGCAACTTGTGCTGAGGAAGTGTCACCCTAGTAGGGCCTGAACAGACACCTTCCCAGCCCCTTTTCACCACTCTCCTAAGTATCAGACCCTAAGTATCAAAAAAACCAACCTTCCCCCCAGCAGCAACTTTCCAACCATACCTAGAGATTACTTCTCCACACCTTTCCTCACACTGTCCCTCATTCTTTCTTCCATCTCCATTTGTTAAAGTCCTATCCGTTCTCCAAGGCCCTCCAGGGTTGATGTTCTTACATGTACCACTTTGTCACACACTATAGTTAATGCCATTAACTACAGATTAGATTAGCGCCATTCCGCTGTTTAAGACTGTTAGCTTCTTAAGGGCAGCCAAGTTAGTCTGAATTAATCTCACAATGCCATAAACTCAATGCCTGGCAAAATACAAACCTGATACAAAGCAATTCCCCGATGTTACTAACCGAACAACTAACTCATTCTGAGTCTATAATTTGAGATGTTATAATTTTATCCTCTGTGAGGTGAAACAGTTCTCTCCTGGATTAGTATCTTCAGTATTGCAAAAACAAACAACAAAAACAAACCAAAAAACAAAAAAAGGCATGCAAAATTTATCTACCGAACTACGGAAATAAACTCCTAATTGAAGGGCATCAGCTTTGAACACTGCCTTTAAGTACCAGTCACCAGGCAGTCTGAAATACGCTATTTCCTCTAACCAGATTTCAGATGGATTTTTCTTATTAAAACTCTAGAGGTAAGAGATGAGCCAACTCTGATATTTGAAACCACCATTTCGACAGACCTCTTATTTATGTGTACTCTAGACCACTTGGGAAAGATGAGATCATTTAAGCAGCAGCGCCATCACTTCTCTTTATTTGACCCCGACAATGCTCTCAACCTAACAGGAGAAAGACATGCATCAACCAGGTTAAATCATATTGTAATAAGGCAGCGGCAGGTAATATTTACTCCTTCAATAAAGGGGAAAAGAGCTACGCTAAAGACCATAAGACTTTCCCTAAAAATGTCGGATACAGAGGTACTCTGGGCATCCCTTCCCCCACCTCCACAAATCTACTCCTGGAATCTGAGACCTAGGTCCTTTGTCTGAGCAATGTGGGAGGAGTCTGTCTGCAGTACTGGTGTGCTGGCAAGTGTAGAGAATTTACTGAAAACTGTATAAACGCATGAAGTTCCTTAACTCAATTACTTTACTGTCCAATTTTTCTTCATCGTGTACCCTAAAGCGCTCTAAAAGGTACCCAATGTGCCTTTTCGACAGTTAAAATGTCTCGAAACGAATACAATAAGATCAACAGAGAGTTAGCAAAAAAACTAAGTTTTTGAACAGAGGAGGGGCGGGCGGTAATAACGACCACTTGAACATCCCCTTCCCTCTCAAACGAGCTCTTTCTACAAGCCTCCATTTCTGTCCATTTCTTCTTCCCAACAAGCCGTTGTAAGGCAAGCTGAGCGCTTTTACAAAGACGGTCGGCTGCGCAAACTTGCAATCTCAAAGCTTTCCGTGCACAACACCGAATCCACAACCGACCCGACCTTTTACCACCTCACTGAGGTTTTTGGTGCCAAGCCAGCCGGGTGTTCCAGGAATACAGTCCGAGTAAAGTGAACACCGCCGGATAGGGTGGCTCGAGAAACTTAGCACCTTTTATCACGCAAGATGAGAGGAACACCGTGGGGTTTTCGCAAGGTGACCCATCTTCTCATCTCGTCGACCCTCGACTCCTCCCAGACCCCTTCTCGGTCGACCTGGAGGACTCTCCGGGTTCGCCTTTTCTGCCCCAAGCTCCTTTCTTTTGCCTCCCCACCCACGCCCGGGGGCCAAGCCCAGCTGGACACCCCCCACACCCGCACTCACCCTGGCGACCGACAATCTCGGCGACATGCTCGGAGCTGGGCACCGGAACGCACTCGGTGGTGTTCACGCTCTTCCTCCGGAGCAAGGCCGCCTGCTCCCCGTTCAGGGCGGCCGCCGCCGCCCCGCAGCCGCCTGGGCCGTAGGCGTGGGACAGCATCGCCGCCATCATGCCCTGGGCATCGTCCCCTCCGTAGAGCACCCCCGCCGCCGCGGCCGCCTCCCGGGCATCGAAGCCGGAGGCGGGCAGCAGGACCGACCCCAGGGACCCGCCCGGGATCGGCTGGGTCTGAGAGGCGGCGGCCGCTGGCGGCGACAGCAGCAGCAGAGACGGCCGGTCCTCCTCCTCTGCCTCCTCCAGCTCCTCCTCCTCCAGCAGGTCTCCGTCCAGCTCCGCTTCCTCCCCCTCCTCCTCGTCCTCCTCCAGCTCCAGCTCGGCCGCCTCCGAGACCCCGGGCCGGCCGGGAGGAGCCCTCTCCTCCGGAGACAGCCCCGCCGCCCGCCGGGCCTGGCCCTGCGCCGCCGCGGCCCGGAGCGCCGGGGCGCCGGGCTCCGCCGGGCTGGGGTCGTCGAGGCCTAGCGCGGCCAGGCGCTCCCTCAGCAGGAGCCCGTCCCCCTCGAGCTCCGGGCCACCCGCGGGCGGTGGCAGCGGCGGGGGCGGCGGCGGCGGGGGCGGCTGCGGCAGGGGGGCCGGGGCCGCCGCCAGGGCCAGGGCCGCGGAGCTGCCGCTCGGCATCGCGGCGGCGCGCTGTCAATGGCGGCGGCGGCGGCGGCGGCCGGGTCAGGCGCGGCAGGCGGCGGGCCCCATGGCGGACAGGGCCCCGGCCCTGCTCAGCGCGCAAACACCTTTCCTCTGGGGAGGCGGCGGGGCTGGAGACCCGGGCCGAGCAGCGCCAGGGCCGCCCGGAGACCGCAGAGGGCGGGGTGGAGGAGCAGGGGAAGGTGGCAGAGGTAGGTAACTAGGTGGGTGGGTGGGGACGGCAGCTGGGCGGGCTGGTGGAGGTGGCAGCGGCTCCCCTCTCAGGGTTTCTTTTGTTTCATGGCCTTAACCAGCCCCCGGCGCGCGCGGCAGCGGCGGCGACGCCCCACGCCGCTCTCCGAATGAAGCCGGCGCGCCCTGATTGGCCGCTTTTAATCGCTGGGAGCCCGCCCTCTCCTCCCCGCAGCCTTCTAACTCCTAGCCCTAGCCCCACCCCCCCACCCTCTTCTCGTGCCCCCCCCCCCCCCCCCCCAGAGCTTTGATTGGGTGACCGGGACGAGCCAGCCCCGCCAAGCCTTCTCCTTCCGTCCTCTGCCCTCCCCCCAACCCCTCCCTCCCCTTTCCCTACTGGCTCTCGAGGAGAGGGACTGTGGTTGTTCACTTTACACGTCACTCTTTGTGACGTACAAGGTGAAGGCGGGGAAAAGGAGGCGGGACGAAGGCACGGCAGCAGAGGCTGAAAGTAGGAACCAGTAGGGGTTTTTGCGCAGGCCCGTGCAGTCGAAGCAGGCGCCCGGGTTTCCTCGGTTCCCCGCATCCCTCTGGGCCACCTGGGTGGGGTCTTTTAGCCCACAGTGAGAGCGGCCTTGGAGCGTAGTGTAGGCATGGGCCCGGAGGGCGTTGTTGAAGAAGTGATTTCCCACTTTCAGGGTAAGGGCCTAGGGAGAGTCATCGAAGGAGGGGCCAGTGAAGTGTTCTCCTATCCAGCCGCGGGGGTGGTTTCCTGAGCCGCGTGGCTCCTGGGCCTTCCCTGCACCACTCCGGAATGCTCCTCCCGCGGGGCAGGGCCCTCCCACGCCCAGCTGGCCTGGCTTCCAATACGAGGCCGGTTGGTTACATCAGGAACCTTAAATGCTGGACTTGAGTTCTTTGGGGCTTTTCAAGGAAATTAAATAATCTTTTCCTCCTCCAAGACGTTCTTCCCACAGTATTGTCCGGGTGATCCCACACAGTGGCTACCTTTTATAGGGGTTTATTTTTAAATGGCGTGTTAAAAACATCTTACTACCTTCCTTCATCTTAGGCTCTTGACAGTCAGCCCGCCCCACCCCGCTCCCCTTAACCTCCGTCCCTTTAGTACCAGGTGGTCTCCCCAGGTTAGTCTTAATCACCAGCGTTGTCTTACAGAGGTAGAATGTGAACAACATAATGTAATTCTAAGGTTTCTAGTGTCCCCATTATAAAAAGTAAGAGGAAACAGTTTTAATAAATATACTGAGCTCAGTATATTCAACATTATCATTTCAACGTGCAATCGATATAAAATTATTGATATATTTTATAGTTTTTTCGCGCTAAGTCTTTGAAAATGGTGTATATTTTACACTAGGATATCTCAATGTATGTTCGCTTCACACTAGCCATATTTCAAGTACTGAGTACTAGTAGCTCTAGACCTTGATTTTTGAATTATAAATTGAGATCCTTTCTATTTTGGATTTATTATATCTTTCTCCTTCAAAATCGTTTCTTATGTGTGAGCTTGAATGAGCACCGACTTTTCTAAATTGTCTAGGGTGTTACAAAGACACCCTGAGAGAGTCCAAGAGAAGGCTGAAACTATGCCTTCTATTTCTCTGTTTTGTGCCCTTATGGCCATGTGCACAATTCTACTTCAGTTTATCCACCCCCTCCAATCAAAGGCGTAGAGAATTTTAGCTAACATTAACCTTTCCTGTTACTCCACGGTTTCGCTAGTCCTCTATAACCCTGTATGTTGCTTCTCTAACAACTCATTTGTAGCAGTAGCCTCTGGAGCAGTGATTTCAACCCTGGCTGTACAACAAAGTCAAGAAGGGCTTTTAAAAATGGTAAATGCAGAGCAGGAAGAAGCAAACCCTGGATGTTGGGATTAAGGAGTGGGAAACTGGACATGTTTTTAGAAAACTACACAGGTTGTTCTGAAGCTCACCCAGAGTTGAGAACCCTGATCCAGGGTGTGAATTTTGGGGTTTACAGGAGTAATCTTGCTGTTTACTGAAAAGTGATCTTTTTCTCCCCTACCTTCCCAATTAGGTACAATTTTCACTGATTTACTATATCTACATCCCTTTGGTGATATACCCCAAGGACATAATGTTTCATGGCAGCGTAATAAAGGTACTGATTTTTAAAAAATATTTACCAGTGAATAGCTTGTATAACTAGACACTTACTTATAGTATATGCAAATATGCTTGCCGTCTGATATTTCTGTTTAAACAATAATCATTATTTGAAGGGTAGATTTCTCTAGAAAAGCAAATCTCATTTCAAGGGAGAAAGTAAACTAAAAGACCAAGTGGCACTCCCAGGATATTTTTGTCAGGAGGAAATGCATAGCAGAATTACAAATGAAACTCAGATGTTCCTTTCTCTACCTCTTTTCATGAGTTGTCATTTAATGCTAACCCCTGGTCTTACGGACTCAAAACAAAAGCTGTAGCAGGAGTGATAGTTCGCCATACATTTTCCTTTTGAGAGGGAGAGATGCAAAGAATAGATTCCTGTAGATAAGATCCATTTGGCTAAGATTTTTTTAAATGCCAAGTGGTTTAATTTATGTGTTCATAATATAAAAATTGCTTTCTGCTTCATTCTCATATAGTAAATGAGGTTTCATAAGTTCCCATACACAAATGTATACATTAATTTAGATTTGATCAATACTGTGATTTATGAACAAGCTAGGAGTTATTGAAGCTTGGAGACCTTCCCGTTTGGGTCTAAATTTATTGTCTTGTATTAAATCTTGCTTATGAAGCAAATTTAAGATTTTCTTTTGCTCTAAATATATGACTGGGATTCTTTCATTTAAATCCATTAAACACAGTAATCCCCTTCACCCTCCCCCAACCACACAGCGCATTAATTTGCACCAGAATTAGTTTTCTCTTTCATTCCTATGCTGTTATGACATAGGTTGATAACACTGCTGTAGAAGAGTTGCTTTAAAGATCTTAGGACAAAAAGGAAACTACAGAAGTGGCTACATTTTATCAACTAGCAGGCTGACTGCTAAACTAGCCTTAAGGCTAGTTTAAAAATGGAACTGTAATGATATTAAGGTTGGACCAGTTGCAAACTAAACGGACCTTAACAAAGATGTTTGTCCTAGTAAGAAAACCGATATAATTAGATACTAACTTTGAAGCAATGCTGTAAAGACAGCCACAAAAGCATGGTGAAAGATTTGGCTGACACCCTCACCTAGAACCCCAAAAGAAACATCTGCTTTGTTTTAAGGCAGGATGGGTTTCTTTATGGTAGGATGTCCCCTGGGAGCAGCAATACCCAGCTCCATAAGTCTTCCTCAATGAACATGTCATTCTCCTGCTTGCAATGGCTCCCAGTTGTCTAGGAATAAAGTTTCCTACCTGGAATTCCAGGCCTTCCACACTCTGGGACATTCTTCCAAGTGCTTGAAATTGTTACATAAACACACTCAAATCTCTCCTATATTAACAAATAGGAACTCTTCCTTGATGCTACATCCACCTCTTGGGACCACTCTTCTCTACTCCAAATCAACTTCTCCAACAGCTGCCTGCTCTCCTTTGCTGCACACTGCAGAGCTCATGTGGGCTCTTGCTGCTTCATTGAAATTATCTTCATCTCGTCATTGTATCCAATGAGCACTTTTAATACTTATTCCACTTAACCTTTCCATGGCAGGATTGACACTAATGACTGCTCATCAAAGCACTGTCTTCCTTTGCCATCCTTCTGCTTTCCTTCCTATTCCATAGTCCTGCCTCAGTCTCCTTCGCAGGCTTAGTGTCCCTATCACTCTTGGGTTATTTATCTAGGATTTGTCTTGGGCCTGCTTTCTGCTTACTGCATACTCTCCACCTAAACATCCTATCCTTTCCTAAGATTTCTGCTACCTTGTTGACAAGTTCCAGACCTATATTGTCATTCCTGATCTCTCCATTGAGCGCCAGACCCAGAAATCCACTGTTTTATGGATGTCTCCACTTGGCAATTAAAATTCAACCTCAACTTCCCAGACTGAAATCTCAGTTAAAATGCTTTTTAGCTTCGTATTAGATAGCACCACTATCTACTCAGTTCCTCTGGCCTTGAGCCTGGTGGCCATTCTTGACTTTTCCTTCAACCTCCATAGCCAATCAAGGCCAAATCCTGTGACTCATACCTCTTAACTCTCAAATCCATCTATCTTTGTCCATCTTTACCACTATTACCATGGTCTAGACCACTATCATTTAGGCCATGATCTATTACAGTAGTCCCCCAAACAATATTCTTACATCCAGCCTTGCTTTCCTCCAACTCATTTTCCATGCTGCAGCTGGAATGATTTTAATTCAAGTTTACTCCACCCACTTCCCTGCTTAAAACCTTTGTTGTTGTCCTTAGGGTAACATCCCGGTTTCTTAACATTACTTAGAAGGTCTTCTACATCTGGGCCGTTTACCTCTTTAACCTCATTTCATGCCATTCTTCCTCTTACATTCTTGGCCTCAGCCATAGAGACATTCTAGGAGTCATTCATGTAGTCTACATACTCCTATTCTGCCTCTAGGCTTGGAATATGGCTCTCCTCTGCCCACCCTTAGCTTAGCTAACTCCTACTTGTCTTTCAGAGCTCAGTTTATGTATCACTTCCTCTAGGATGTCTTCTCTAACCTTCTAGGTAAGGTTAGGTGGCCTGGTAGTAGGAGCCAATTGCATCCTGCATGTCCCTAGCCACAAGCTACATACCTTGTTTAATTGTCTCTCTTCTATTTTCATCCCAACGAAGACAGTACCTACGTAGTCCCTGGCACGTAAGAGAGGCCAGTATGTACTTACTGACTAATTGAATATTCTTCCAAATAAACTTAATACTTCAGCTAGTCTGAGCTTTTGACCATTTTTCAAACATGCATTGTAGTCTCCCATATTTGGGCCTTTTCTTGTGCTATTTTTCTGCCCAGGTTGCTCTCACCTTTTATCCCCACCCTCCCCATCTCTACCTGTTTTAAGGCCCCAGCTTAAAAAGTTGACTTCTTTCAACATATTTTCGTAATCAGTACAATCAGGGCTAGTCCTTCCCTCCCTGTCCCCAGGAAAATGCACACGAAGGCAACATTTTGCATATATCTTCTGAATGCTTAAACCGCTCCCTTTAAAGTCTATCCATGGATCTTTTTGGGTTCCATAGACCTCTGACTCAGACTGGCTAGATGTTCACTAACTCACTTCCTCTTCTTCCTGAGCACACAGCCAGGCTATATTTCCTGGCCGCTATTGCAACTGCGAGCAGCCATAGACTGAGTTTTACCAAGTGTATACCAATTACAGACCTAGACCTGAAAAATCCCTCACACATTATCTTCCACATTCTTTTCCCATCTGTGACGTAGATAAGTATGATGACCACATGTTAAAAATGGCAGAGCCACAAGATGAAAGGTGCATCACCACACGGAAGAAAGGTGCCCTCCAGTTAGATATAGGTGTTTTATTAGACTTTATGTGAAAGAAAAACATTTTTATTGAGTTTGAAGTATTATATATTTTTGTGTACATTTGTTACAGCAGTTAACATATCTTAACTAATATAAAATGCTGGGTTAACAGGGAATTTGGCTCAATATTCTGTAATAACCTAAATGGGAAAAGAATTTGAAAAAGAATGGATACTTGTATGGGTATAACTGAATCACTTTGCTGTACACCTGTAACTAACACATCATTGTTAATCAACTGTACTCCAATATAAAATAAAAATTAAAAAAAATGCTGGGTTAAAAACCTCTGGTTTGTAAGGAAAAAGTAAAATGATCAGTGGTTAAGGGGTTAAGGGGGAAGGAGGGATAAATAGGTGGCGCACTGAGGATTTTCAAGGCAGTGAAACTATTCTGTATGCAATTATAATGGTGGATACATGTCATAATACTTTTGGCAAAACTCATAAAATACACAGTACCAAGAAAGAACACTGTGGTGAACTATTGGCTTTGGGTGATAATGTGTATCAATGTAGGCTGTAGATTGTAACAAATGTGCATTCTGGTATAGGTTGTTGATGGTGGGGGAGGCTATGTCATTTGAAGCCAGGGCATATATGGAACTCTTTGTACTTTTTGCTCAGTTTTTCTGTGACCCTAAAACTAATTTTAACTTAGGAAAAAAAATACACAAAAACATATAAATGTTTTACACATTTATGATATTTAGTTTGTACTACTTATTTGCTCTGATCTCAGACTGCCTGGGACTCTCCCAATTTGTAGCGTAGAGCCTGATAGTATTTATTGTCAATCCACCATGGTGACATAGCAATCCTAAATGTGTATGTACTAACAACAGAACTTCAAAATATGTGGAAAACAAATGAATAAACAAAACCAAAAAATCTGATAAAGCTGAAAGGAGAAATAGACAAATTCGCAATTATAGTTGGGGCCTTCAACATCCCTTTCCAGCAATTGATAGAGCTGTTAGCTGTTAGAAAATCAGCAAAAACACAGAAAGACAGAGTAACAGCATCAGCCAACAGGATCTAATTGATATTTATAGATTGCTGCATACAACAGCACAATACACATTGTTTTCAAGTGCCCATGCAGCATTCACATACATACACCTAGGCTGTAAAACTAATTTCAGTAGATCTAGAAGAATTGAAATCATATACAGTATGCTCTCTGACAATAATAGAATCAAACTAGAAATCAATAGCAGAAATAAAACAAGAAAGTGTCTAAATAGCTGGAAATTATACACTTCTAAATAATTCATGGGTTGGGACGACTTCCCTGATGGTCCAGTGGTTAAGACTCTGCACTTCCAATGTGGGGGGATGTGGGTCTGATCCCTGATCAGGGAACTAAGATCTCACATGCTGTGGGGCATGGCCACAAAAAAAAAAAAAAAAAAAAAAAGGAAAGAAAAAAAGAATTCATGGGGTCAATGAGGAAGTCTCAAGGGAAATAAAAAAATACATTGAACTGAATGAAAATGAAAATACAACACACCAAAATTTGTGGGACACAGCTAAAGCAAAGCTGAGAGAGTAATTTATGGCACTAAATGTTTATATTAGAAAAGAGGTGTGCAGTGGTTAAGACTCTGCACTCCCAATGCAGGGGGCCCAGGTTCGATCCCTGGCCTCAGAACTAGATCCCACATGCATGCCACAACTAAGAGTTTGCATGCCACAACTGAGGAGCCAGCGAGCTGCAACTAAGTAGCCTCCAAGCCTCAACTAAGAAGCCGGTGAGCTGCAACTAAGGAGCCTGTGAGTCACAACTAAGGAGCCCATGAGCCACAACTAAGGAGCCTGACTGCTGCAACTAAAAGGAGCCCACAAGCCTCAACTAAGGAGCTGGTGAGCTGCATCTAAGGAGCCCACGAGCTGCAACTAAGGAGCCCAATTGCTGCAACTAAGACCCGGTGTGACCAAATAAATAAAAATAAATAAATAAATAAAAACATTATAAAAATGTAAAAAAAAAAAGAGAAAGGAGGAAAGGTCTCAAATCAATAATCTAAGTTCCTATCTTAAAAAAAAAAGCACAAAATAAACCCAAAAAAGCAGAAGGAAGGAACTAATAAATAGCAGAAATCAGTTACATTGAAAATAGGAAAACAGTAGAGAAAATCAATGCAAGAAACTGATTCTTCTTAAAAAAATCAATAAAATTGATAAATCTTTAGCAAGAGTGACAAATATGAGAGAAGACACAAATCACCAATATCAGCAATGAAACAGAGTATAGCATTACAGATCCTGCAGCAATTAAAAGGATAAAAGGAGAATACTACAAACAATTTTATGTTCATAAATTTGACAACTTGGAAGAAGTGGGCCAATTCTTCAAAACCCACAAACTATCAAAATTCAACCAAGACAACTGAATAGTCCCATAATGATTAAGAACATTGAACTCCTGAAAAGATAAGGAAAAGCTCCTAAAAAGGAAATCTCCAGGACCTGATGGTTTCACTGGTGAATTCTACTAAATATTTAAAGAGGAATTTAAGACCAGTGTCCTCCAGAAAATAGAAGAGGAGGGAATACTTTGCAATCATATTATGAGGTCAGTAAAGATGCTAAAACCAGACAAAGACAATACAAAGAAAACAAACCTACAGACAAAATCTTTCATGAACATAGACACAAAAATCTCAACAAAATATAATCAAGTCAAATCTAGCAACACATAATAAGAATCATACACCACGACCAAGTGGCATTTCTTTTATATATTTAAGGCTGTTCCAGTATTTAAAAGTCCATCAGTGGTAAACATATGTTCACACAAAAACTTGGACAGGAATCTTCATTGCAGCATTATTCACAATGGCCAAAGAGTGGAGACAACCCAAATATTCTCAACTGATGGATGGATAAACAAAATATGGTATACCCATATAATGGAATATTATTCAGCCATAAAAAGAATGAAGTACTGAGATATTCTACAACACAGATGAACCTTGAAAACATTATGTTAAGTTAAAGAAGTAAGTCACAAAAGGCCACATATTGTATAATTCTATTTATATAAATATTCAGAATAGGCAAATACATAAAATCACAAAGCAGATTAGTGGCTGCCAGGGACTAGGGAGTGAGGAGAAAGGGAGTGACTGTTGAAGAGTATGGAACGATTTTTGGAGTAATTAAAATGTTCTGGGATTGGTGGTGATGGTTTGAAACTTTGTAAATGTATTACAAGCCATGGAATTACATACTTTAAATGTGTAAATTATATTGTATGTTAATTATATCTTAAAAAGCCAATCAATATAATCTACCATATCAACAGTCTAAAGAAGAAAAATAATATTATCCTATCAGTTGATGAAGAAAAGCATGTCACAAAATCCCATACCCATTCATGATAAAAACTCTCAGAAAATGAAGAATAAAGGGGAACTTCCTCACCTTGATAAAATCTACAAAAAGCCTTTACTATCATAATTAATAGTAAAAGACTGAATACTTTTCCCCTAAAATCAAGAACAAGGCAAAGATGTTCACTCTTACCACTCTTATTTGACATAGTTCTAGGAGTTTTAACCAGAGGAATAAAGCAAGAAGAAGAGATAAAAGATACACAGATTGGAAAGGAAATAATATTTACTTACATATTTGAATTATCAAACATAAACAAAAAGTGGAAGGCAATTTCAGTGAAAAATTTCAAGTTTCAAAATAAAAGGAGAAAAATCACCAGAACTGACCCCCAAATTATATGGAACTGATTCTAAAAAGCTCAGTGTAAAGGAGTAGTTATCACAAAAAAGTACAGTCAAGAAAAGCAACATAAAAAAAGAGAACTGAAAAAAAAGAAAGAAAAAGGAAAGCAACAGGGCTTCCCGGGTGGCTCAGTGGTTGCGTGTCCGCCTGCCGATGCAGGGGAACCAGGTTCGCGCCCCGGTATGGGAAGATCCCACATGCCGCGGAGCGGCTGGGCCCGTGAGCCATGGCCGCTGAGCCTGCGCGTCCGGAGCCTGTGCTCCGCAACGGGAGAGGCCACAACAGAGGAAGGCCCGCATACCACAAAAAAAAAAAAAAAAAAAAAAAAAAGAAGAGAAAAGCAACATATAGGCACCAAAAAGTTGAGAAAGGTAGAAAAAAATCTAATTGGCTAAATAAAGAGTTAAGCCCACTGAAACAGAAAGATAAGCTATGGCATATACCACACAAAATATGTAAAACAGTAATAATTGATTTAAAAAGTAAAACTAGAAAAACTAAAGAAGAAAATGAAGCACAAGTTGTAGAAAACAGGGAAAGAGAAAAATAATGAAATGAATCTGGAATCAGTAAATAAAAGTTGATAGAGAAGCCAAGGAAAATCTCTTTATAAGATTAAAAAGGAAATCTGATAATACATTGCAAATAAACAACATGATTTGAATACATCTTAAGTTTATGTTTAATAAATAATAAACTGTAAAGAAATTTGATTAATAAACACATAAGTAATTACATTCTTTTTTCTTAAATTTCTGCCCTTATTTTGGATGACATCAACATAACTTAGGATGCTTTACTCTCCTGCAGTCTCCACTTCTGATTATCTACCTGTTTTCAAAATTTAATCATTCTGAAATGGTGGTTTTTCTAACTTCCGAGGTTCATCAATTCAGAATTCAGCATCTCTACCACTAAGTTCTAACCCACTGGGGCACAGTGCAGTTTTAAATAGGGTGGTCAGGGTAAGTCAGTTGAGAAGGTGATGTCTGAGCAAAGACTTAGAGGTTAAGCAGTTAGCCAAGTGGAAATCTGGGGGCAGTGCCTTCTAGGAAGAGTGTCTCATCTAGAGCAGAGGTCTAAGTTGGGAGCAGATCATGCAGGGCTTTGTAGGCTGTTTTATATAATAGGATTTAGTTTTACTCTATGTGAAATGAGAAGCCATTGGTGAATTTTCAGCAAAGAAGTGATATTTTCAAAGGTGTGGAGAATCTTTACTGTAGAAGGCATGAATAGGAGAGGAGTCGTAAGGAACTGTAGGATTCAGGACATATTTTTGAAGATGGTGCCAGCTGACTCTGAGATCTTGACCGACCTTGGTGGCCTCTGTTGTGGCTTGAGTCCAAAGACCTATTCTATGATTTGATGTTATCTCATGATCCTTACTGCCAGTTCTCCTCTTCAGCTTTGCAACCTTCAAAGTCTTAGCTTTAGGGAGGAGGAACAGCCTAGTTTTCCAGGCAGCCTATTGGCTGGTTCCTCTTCCTTTAGTGCTTAATTGTAAATCTCTCTGCTAAACATCCTCCCTCCGGACACTGGTCCTAGAGGGGATGTGAATGACTCCTAGTTGGGGAAAAAAAAAAACAAGCCCTACTAATACTTCCAATTTTTTCCGTAAATTTTTTTCATAAGATTAATTTAAAAATGTCTTTTCTTAAAATTATATTTTACAATACTTTAACTTTTAGAAGGGAATTTGATACTCATTTTGCAGTACTAGAGGGTTAATTTCTGTAGGTAAGGAGAATATGGAAACATTTCTTCTTCCAGTTTTTAGCAGAATATTTGAACCATGACTAGGAAATATTCCTCTTAAGGATGAGCATGAAATATATGCTTTCTCTATCAATCTAATCCCTGACCTCTTTATTTTAGGTCATGTGTAGGAGTTGTTGAGTTTACAGTGGACAGAATGAATTTTGAAATATGCCAGCTGTCCACTAGGACCTGGGTTGAAACCATGAACTTATTTTATTCAGGTCCCTGTGTAATTGTGATAGAGTCATTGGTCTCCATGGTCAAGTTTGCACTAAAGTCATTGCACAGCAAAACCTCCCAAGGCTACATTTTTATGTTTCATTTTCAGACTGTTGGTGCCAAAGGAGCAATTAAAATTTGTGAATAATGTCTGTTTCCCCCTTGATAAATAATGTGGATGGCCTACAGTCTGTTCATGTTCATGGCAAGGGATTTAACAGGCTATTGTGTTAGTAACAATGTGGATGCAAATTATAAACATTTATCATCTCAAAGTTTCATACAGTTTTCAAAGCAGTGTCAGTTGAAACAGATGCTCTAAACCCCCCAAATAAAACAATCTTTAGATGATTTCTCCATAGTCTCCAAAAACATTTTGTCTCTCTGTAACTTCTATTTATTATATCAAATACTATTGTAAAATCTACTAGAAAGTGATGAGTAATGGATAAAAAGTTTAATGTAATGTCCTTTAAAATTGATTTCCTGTCTCTTTAGATGCTATGAGCTATTATTATATCAATAACACCTTCCATATGCTGGAATGTAATAATAAGTTCCCTCTGCATGTTTATTAGCATGTTTATTAGGAGGTAAACTACATATATGCTAGTGAAAATTACCCAATATATTTATCTATTTATCTCAGAATTTTACAATTGCTGCTGTCTTCACTCTTGAAAATCACTGATCCTAACAGGAAAGTCCAAAGATTTGAAAGTCTTAAAGTCGAACGGATATTTTAACAAGAGGGGAAAACTCTTTAAGAATTATTATTTAAATCTCCTAACACAGCAGGTTGGAGGAGACAGACATGGATCAACAAGTATTGATGAATTTCTTCTTTTTTAAAAACTTATTAAAAAAAATTTTTATTGGCTGCTGCACAGCTTGCGGGATCTTAGTTCCCCAACCAGGGATGGAACCTGCACCCCCTGCAGCAGAAGCACAGAGTCCAAACCACTGGACCTCCAGGGAAGTCCTGACTAATTTCTTCTTATAAGGCCTTGGACTAAGCATGTGGAAATACAAAGAAACATAAATCATGGACTTGACCTCAAGAGGCTCATAATCAATCTAGTTGGCAGGATGGTCAAAAGTTAAAACGTACATGGGCAGAGAAGACAATCTAATAATTAAATGGATATCAGAGAAGCATATTTTAGGCATTTTGAAAGGAAATATTTTTGTGAGATAATCAAAAGAGACTTTATGGAAGAAGTGGAATTAGGCAGAGATTCAGGGGAGGTGAATTCTCAAGAGGCGAAAAGGAGGGCATGGCAGCGTATTGGTGAGAAATACCCCACATGAAGGCAAAAGAGAAGCTTGCAGGCTTGGGAGTAGTGGTGGTAGGATTGGGAGGTGAGTAGACAAGTTTGTTTAAAGTGAGGGATAGATCTTTGGCAATGAGAGGAAGCAAAACTTGGTAATATGAAAAAGGCAAAGGCATTTAGACTCTACTCTGAGGCCCATTTACTGTCGGGAGGTTGGTTACTTGTGTAAGGATTCAGGCAGAATAGAGATTACGTCCCAGCTCTACCGCATATGAACAATATGTTACTTAGTGATTTAACTTCTCTGAACCTCAATTTGCCCTCTATCCAATGGAGATTATGTCTACCAAGTAGAGTTGGGAGGGCTGCGTGAAATAAAACATTTCATTGTCACATTAGCTGTCATCTCCTCCCTAGTAAATGGGCGGGGCAGGGAGGCTACAGTAAGTGCTTGTGAAGAGGAAAATGACATCATTAAAGGGCTGAATGTGACGTTTGGGAAATACTGATTTTGTGATGGTGTGCACGGTGAACTGAAGAAGGGGAGCATGTGTGAGTTGGAGACGAGGGGAACCAGGAAAACAAGCTTAGTAGATCTAACACAAAGACACAAGGTCCTAACTAGACATACTGGCTATGGACAAGCCCATAGAAATGATGAAGTGATTGTCAGAAGGGAGAAATGAAAGGATTTGGTGAAAATAGAGCCAAATGTAAAAATGAAATCCAGAAGAAAAATTGATTTGGGGATGAAAACAAAGGTATCAAACTAGTAGAAGAAAGTATCAAGGTTTAAAAACTTCTAATGGATGTTTGTATTTGGTTTGTTTCTGCTTTGTTTTGCTTTGTCTGCCCAGTACCCTATCCTACTGTTTCCTTTTGGTTAGCTGCTCTCTTCTCCCTTTGAACACATGTCTTTATCTGGCAAATCAGAGCCCTTTATTGTCTTGGCACAGTAATTGGTCTGGAGGTGAGCATGTCATAAGGCTGGGCCAGTCAGAGTCCTTCCCCAGCATTTTTCTACGTGAAGATAAAGACTCTTGACCTCTCTGGGTGCAGAAGCTAGAAGGATATCTAGAGAGAGCTGATGGTAGGAGTATATGAAGTCAAATAGAGAGCACAGGAGATTAGAGGAGAAGCAGAAGGCGGGATTTGGAGGTTTGGTGATGTTGATATTAGTTTCATTTCCCAAGATCCACAGAGTTGCCCTGATTTCTGTAGGATCTCTTTTTAAATTTCTGTGAACTACGATCCTTCTAACAAATCCCTTTCTGTTTAAGCTAGGTTATGCAAAAGAAACAACGATAGATGATAAAGTTTCTGCAAGCCAAAATATTATAAACAAAATCAAGTCAAATACAAGGTTGCCCACTCTCACCACTCTTATTCAACATAGTTTTGGAAGTTCTAGCCACAGCAATCAGAGAAGAAAAAGAAATAAAAGGAATCCAAATAGGAAAAGAAGAAGTAAAGCTGTCACTGTTTGCAGATGACATGATACTATACATAGAGAATCCTAAGGAGGCTACCAGAAAACTACTAGAGCTAATCAATGAATTTGGTAAAGTAGCAGGATACAAAATTAATGCACAGAAATCTCTGGCATTCTTATACACTAATGATGAAAAATCTGAGAGTGAAATTAAGAAAACACTCCCATTTACCACTGCAACAAAAAAAATAAAATATCTAGGAATAAACCTACCTAAGGAGACAAAAAACTTGTATGCAGAAAACTATAAGACACTGATGAAAGAAATTAAAGATGATACAAATAGGTGGAGAAATATACCATGTTCTTGGATTGGAAGAATCAACATTGTGAAAATGACTCTACTACCCAAAGCAATCTACAGATTCAATGCAATCCCTATCAAACTACCACTAGCATTTTTTACAGAACTAGAAAAAAAAATTTCACAATTTGTATGGAAACACAAAAGACCCCAAATAGCAAAAGCAAT
>NC_041232.1:65067862-65115562 GCF_002837175.3 Physeter macrocephalus
GAAACTAACACACTATTGTAAAACAGTTATACTCCAATAAAGATGTTAAAAAAAAAAAATCAAGTCAAATAAACTAGGAAACATTTGCAACAGATACATCAGAAAAGGTAACTATTCTTATTGCATGGAGAGAGTTTATATATCAATAAGAAAATATTATCATTCCAAGAAAAAAATGAGCAGAGGCCATGAACAGACCATTTGCAGAAGAAGAAATACAAAAAACTAACACACTATTGTAAAACAGTTATACTCCAATAAAGATGTTAAAAAAAAAAATCAAGTCAAATAAACTAGGAAACATTTGCAACAGATACATGAGAAAAGGTAACTATTCTTATTGCATGGAGAGAGTTTATATATCAATAAGAAAATATTATCATTCCAAGAAAAAAATGAGCAGAGGCCATGAACAGACCATTTGCAGAAGAAGAAATACAAACAGTCAACAAGTAAGAATCTGCCTCTGGCTTCCCTGGTGGCACAGTGGTTAAGAATCCGCCTGCCAGTGCAAGGGACATGGGTTCGAGCCCTGGTCGGAGAAGATCCCACATGTCGCGGAGCAATTAAGCCTGTGCTCCGCAACTACTGAGCTTGCGCTCTAGAGCCTGCAAGCCACAACTACTGAAGCCGGTGTGCCTAGAGCCTGTGCTCCGCAACATGAGAACCCCGCGCACCACACAAAAAGTAGCCCCTGCTCGCCGCAGCTAGAGAAGGCCCGTGCGCAGCAACGAAGACCCAATGCAGCCAAAAATAATAATAAAAAAAGAATCTGCCTAAATAACAATCACAGAAATACAAATCAAAACAGGAAAATATGCAACTTCACCAATCAAATTTCAAGGTGAAAAATACGGTAAAAATGCTTGGATGCAGTGTGGGTGTTTGTATGATTCTAGTTTTCTTAAGGACTCTTCTGCTTATGTATCAAGAGCCTTAAAAATGTTCATAACCTTTGAAATATTCTTCTAGGAATGATCCTAAGGATATAATCAAAGATGTGCACAAAGATATATATCCAAGGTTGTTTATTGCAGTGATATTTATATTAGCCTAATTGTGTCTAATTGGGTGATGGTTGAATAAATAATGAGGAATGGGTAGTCATATGATGAAAAATTATGAGTCAATATAAATCCCATTTTTGGAAAATACTCTTTGACATGGGAAGTGCTCACCATATAATGTTAATGGAAATCAAGTAGGATGTAAAATAGTGTGATATGGTCCCAATTATTATTATTTTATGTATGTGTATATGTATTTATATTTTAGGATGTGAAATGGGACTTTTTCTATTGTCTGGAACTTTTGGCCAAAGCCCAAAGCTGAGTAATTGATAACAAATATCCTTACATTCTCAAGAAAGGGGTTAGACACAGTCCCACAGTATTTAAATTAAAAAACAAAAGCAAAAAGGAAAAAGTGTAGTAGTCGCTGTTCCTCCCAGGAATAGTCTATATGAGATTTCTCAGAAAGGATTATTTGCAGTGAGTTTCGGGGGACAGAATGTGCTTTTCAGCATAGACCCTTGGGCCTGATACTGCCGTGGAGGTATCCAAAGGTGGGAAGTTGGCTGGAGCAGTCAGCAATAGTAGGCTAAGAGAAGGGGTAGCAGTGGGACATAGGCCTTCCTTTCAACCTTGGGGTAAGGGTATGTGGATTTTTCCATGGGGTGAGTGGGGTGGGACAAGGAGAATGAAATACCAGATCATTCATTGCCTCCTTTTCTGCTCCAAGTCCCCAAAGTACAGAAAGGCCTGGGTTCAGGGAAGAGAGAAGCATTGACTTGACCTAGATCGAATGGGACTTTTTCCTTCCTGCACACGAAACAGTTTCACTCTCTGAAGGTGGCAGAAAGGAAAGCTATGGGCTCCTTCTGGATCATGGCTAAGGGCAGAGAATGGAGAACTGATGGATCAAACTGGATGGCAATGGTCGGAAAAAAAAGTCAAGCCGCTTCATCTCTGTGCTCCACCTCGCCCATCCTGTTTACTCGTCACTCCTAAACGCATCCATCAATGTTGGAAAAAAACCACTCCAAAATGTTATCTGAAATCATCTCTGAGTGGTGAGAGTACAGGTGCTTTTTAATGCTTTCTTTATATTTGTTTCTATATTTTTCAAATTTTCCAAAATAGAACATGTACACTTTTATAAGAATAATAAAAGACATTTATCAATAAAAGAAAGATGGAGAGGAAATGGCTCAAGAGAAAAGAGAAGAACCAAGATCAAAATTTTAAAAGGGGAATGAATTGTCTCCTACTTAGTCTAATGAGCATGTTATAACTGTATTTCTGTTGAAATGCCTTTATATCTCTCCCTCTTTTCATTTTCATGCCACCAGCTAGTGCTGAGCCTTCCTCCTCCACCTTAGAAGACTGCAGTGACCTCATAATTGATGTATTTTCCTCCTATCAACATCCACACCACTGATGGAACCATCATCTCTAAACATGTTCTCCTCTTTGGATTCTTCCATTGCTTCCTGACTGTTCCAAAACAACCCCCAGCTTCAATCAAGGACAGTTTCTTTACAGTCTCTTTACAGTAGGGCAGTTTCTTTACAGTAGGCTAAGCTGAACCCTTCTTGGGATCTAGTCAATTTCCAACATCCAAACTGACCTTTCAGTGTATTCAGATTATAACTGTTTCCTGGAGCTCACCTCAGTTCCCACTCTTTCATTCATTTCAGGAGGCAAGAGGCACTTGGTTTGGAGATTGGTTACATGTTAAACAGAATTCTTTACTTTTCTGAGCATATAAATTGAATTTACCCAAAGACTTACAAATTCTACAAGTGATGGGACCATGCAGTATACTTTTGTGTGTATATCCCATGTCACATACTACATTGTTTAGCATATAATCGCCTCAGAAAATATTGTTGAATTGATTGAATTTAAGTAGTTATCACAAAACTAATCTGTTAATTCATTACCAGAACTACTAGGATTCTGGTATTTAAAATAGCCCATTCGTTTCTTTCCCGAATGATGTAAACTTTCTAAATCTTTCTTTCTTTTCATCTGTGGTATGTGGTCATGTGAACGTAATTTGACATCTAATATCTAAAATGTAGAGTAGGAGAGTGAACTGAGATAAGAGAAAACAACCCTTATTTAAATCCATTCGTACTTGTATTTGAAACTTAAAAATGAATTCGTACTTTCATATTACTGTTGTCATTTTTAAATTACTTTTTTGAGCCTCCTAACAATAGTTACTAAAAATACAGAAAACTTTTCTACCTGTTTCCCTACTTGACCACCTAGGAAACCATTTTTCTCTTGACCTTTTTGAGCAGATCCAAGGGAAAAAAATAGAGGCTTCTACTTGTTTTCTCCACATTTATATTTGATTTGTAAGTAAATTTACCCTGACTCAACACAAGCCAAGGGTTAATTAAAGTACAAAAAAAGAGAGGGAGATTGGACATAGACTAAGGTCAAGTTTTCTCTCAAATCTACAAAAGGGCTATGTCCAGTGGGACTGACACACACAATGTTTCTGTGGGCTGAGTATTTCAGAAGCCATGATATAGAGTATTAAATTTGATTTGACCTCATTAACAAACGTAGCACTGATCACAATACTGATCTACTTTCGTTTTTTAAAGTTTTTTTTTTTTTTGGTAACTCCATATTTGACCTCAAATTGAAACCCATGACACGTTTTCTTTAGTCTCCACCCCCCTTCTACTAGAACCCCCAACTCCGTTGCCCTCACCAGCAGCAATGCTGTAGACCAGGCCTGTCTGCTGGGTTGAAGTTCAGGGGAGCAGCCTGATCTCTGGAGGACCCTGAAACCCAGAGGCAGCTTGGCTCTTGCACCCCAAACCCTCTGAACTCTCCTCCCTATACAGCCTGGTTTCACCTCCCAGAGTCACACCCTTCCTACTCCACTTTCTTAAAAATAAAGCTCTCTTGACTTCTGGCATTTCCCTACCTTAGGGTTGGCAGGCTGCGGAAGGTGAAAGCCGGGTTGTTCCTGCTGATGGCAGAGGCAGAGGTATGTTCATGGCTGGAACTCAGAACTCGTTTAACCACAGAAACCATAGAAACCGAGGTGTACTGTTAGGTGTGTTCTAGAGTACACTTAGAACTCCAGATGAGGTATGTGAGTCACATGGACCTGTGTGAATTCTTCTGGGCATCTGCCTACTACTTTAAGCTTGTTTCCTTAGGAAAATGGCTTTGAGTTCCAAACAATTGACCATAAACTGTCTGTGTGTAGAGGGAGCCTGAGGGGCAGAGGCTTAAGTTGTTTGCCTGCTGTGAATTCACACAGGGGTGGGTCTCTCTGAGGGGCTCAGCCCTCTCTACCCCGACTCTAGGCCCAGGACTTCTGAACAACTAGGGAAACCAGGAGCCAACTTAGAGTGAACACCGGAAAGGGAAACAACAGACCTGAGTGGGGAGAGGGTGCACAGGAACTTGGTGCAAGGACCACAGCTGGGGCAGGAAGGGCAGGAGCTCAGGGAAGGTATGGGTGAAGGATTCCACAAGGTCTTTTGGACCAGCCTCTAGAGACAGTAACAGTGTTATATTGTTAAGTTAGTTTCTGTTGACTTGTGCCAGAGTCACTGGTGGGAGGGTTGTCATAAAAAAGCAAGTGGAGCAGAGAATTATATCTTTAGAGTTGTCTAAGAAATGGAGGCCGGGATAGAGTTATCTTGAGGCCTAGAAATACAGTATATTACAGGTGTGTGTGTGTGTGTGTGCGTGCGTGCGTGCGTGCGTGCGTGTGTGTGTGTGTGGCATTCCGCCGTTCAGTTGGAACATGATAAATTTGTAGCTACAATCAAGCCCACCCCAACCTGGTGATGACAGGAGGTGTGACAGTAGCAGCAGGGAAAGCAGGAACCCTTATGAAATGATGAAAGATTTGGAGCCACCATAAGGTAGGAGGAAGAATGATCATGGTCATTTATGAATCTGTGTGGGGCCCCATAGGATTAGAAGGAAGAGGTCCAGGGACACTGGGACCCAGGGATTGAGATGGAGGGGTCTGATCTAGGTTTAGCAAGTACTTACTGATCTGGTGACTCTTGATTGTGTCCTGGGGAAACCTGGCTGCTTTTATATTCCCCTTGGTGTTTAGCAGAGTGGCATGCATAGTAAAGCAGCCCTTAGTAAGTGTTAACTGACAGCCTAGACAAAACTAAATAAAATAGAATTAATATATAATAAAACTAAATATTTTGAGGTTCAGACAAAAGGCAAAAAGTTTTACTGCTGCAATACTGAAGACACATGGTGTAGGTTTGGAAGCTGACTTTAGCCTTCGTTGTTTATTATCATAACCGTTGAGTGTGCCCATCCAGTTTTGCCTTCAGAGGAACTGAGTAGAATTAGGAAGAGAAACCAGCCTTTACTGTGACAGTTCAACATTTGTTTTATGGTCTTTAAAAGTGGTCTGCTGGGGCTCTGAGTCTTCTCTCCTAACTGAGAGTGTGGTGGGTAATAAGGTGGAGGACGAATCGATGGCACAATCTCAATAGTGAAGGTTGCAGTGGTGGTGGTGATGCTGGGTAGGAAGGGATTTTTGATGAGAGGTGTAATGTGTATTCTAGCCATTAACTCCTGTAGCTGGAAGGAGCAGTTCTAGGTGCTGGGAGCGGAGTATGGCTGCAGAAATTGGCCCGTCTATCCAAAAAATTCAGGCTACGCGTTACATCTTGGCATATGAGTTGGCGGTGGAGGGCAGAAACCGCAGACTAGCTTGCTCTAGTCTAGGTGGACTATAATAGACAAAAATGTATGCAACCAAAGTACTTCATAAATGCCAAATGCTCTTACTCATGAAAAGTGCCATTTATCATCCTTTGATTTAACAAACATCTGTTGAGCTCATATTATGTTCCAAGACCATGGTCAGCCCTCTGGAAGTACTGGAGATGGCCTCAAGTTTCTGTGCTTTTATGACTATAATTCCTCAAGAGCAGGGACTTAGACTATCTCATTCATTCTTTTAAAATTTTTAATTTAAAAAAAAATTCCTGTGGGATCTCTTTCCTGGAATTTTTCGAAATGGTGGTGGCAACAGTAGCTCTCTTGCTTCTTAGATTCCAGAACTGCTGGCAGACATGTCCGTTGCCACTTGGAGGGCCTTGAGAGAATGAGCTCAAACTACAGCCAGAAGCCAAATGAGGGGGAGAGCAATACAGAGGGAAGAGAAACAGGGCAGGACAGAGAGTAAGTCCTGATGATTTTAGAATTTAGTTGTGAGGTCTTTGCCACCGCCTACCTTTTCATCATCTGGTTTTATGAACCTATGCAGTTGCCTAGAGTAATTTGACATGGGTTTCCATGACTTTCAGCCAGAGTCCTGGTTTACATGATGTTTAACACTGAACCCATCCATCTTCCTCTACCAAAGCTGCATCTCTTTCTGTTTCTTGGTTAACAGTTCTACTCACAGTCTTGTTCCTCAGGTCAGAAACCTATGGAAGTCATTCCAGAATGCTTCCTTCCCATTACCCCTGATAGTTGATGATAATCACCAAGACCTAATGAGGTTGCCTCTAAATATCCCTTGAATTCATCTCCTTTCCCCCATTTCTACTGTCACTATCTTAGTACAGGCCCTCATGAACTTTTGCCTGGGGTTTTGCAGTGGCCTTCTACTTGGGCTCCTTCTAGTTTCATCCTTGGTAAATCCATCCTCCCTGTGGCAACTATATAAGATATCTGAAACGCAAACCTAGATTTATTAGTACAATGCCTAGCTTTCCCCTGACCCTATCCTCTCCAATTTCTCACTGCATTGATCAACAAAAGCTTATTATTTCACACACAAACCAAGTCCAGGCACTTGTGTCAGTAGCTATGACAGATTTGATAATGAGAAAGAGAGGTGGCCCGTTTCCATTGATTTAATCTTTAACATAGTCTTCAGCACTTCATTTCCTACAAGAGGAAGCCGAAATTTTGCAGGTTGTCATTCATTGCCGTCCCTACCTTTTTAACTCTACCCTTCCCCTCCCGCTTCCACCACAACTAAAACTCCATAAGAAGAATCACTGCTTCAGCCAGACTGTTCCATAATACAGTTACCTGCAAGTCTTTCCCCGATGGTGGCTTGTTTGCACAGATCTTTCTGCCTACAGAGCCCTCCACTTCTTTTCTGTCCATTCACTTGAACCTACCCTCAAGGTATTCTAATCCACACTGATTTCTTGCTCTTCCAGCACTTACATCTTATTGTTTGCACAACTCTTTTTATCACTTATCACATATTGCTTTATACTGATATTTGATTCTTCATGAGTATGTCCTATCTCTGTCATAAGATTTTAAGCTCTGTGAGGACGAAGACCAAGCTTTAAGCCTCTGAGTGCACCTAGCTCATTGTCTTGTGTATGGTGGGTACTCAGCATATGTTTGTCGATTTCCTTCTACTGGATCCATTCTCTTGAGTTATGACAGCCCCACATTTTGGTGAATTTTCGATAGAAGGGTTCAAAGAAGGCAAGGCCAGTAAATTTAAATTTCCAAATGTAAAAGTTATTTGAGGTCAAATTCCTCAGTTCCCACAGAGCGGATGATCACTTTTGTGAGGTGCCTAGCAACAGTCCTAAGTTCTACTGAGCAAGTTCCAGGAGTCTGTAACTTTTATGTCAATGAAAATTATAATTACTAAGTACAATTACAATGCTATGGAAATCATGAATATTGTAATTCATACATCTGTAATATTGCCATTTCAAGGCTCATGAAAGATACAAGCTCAAGGCAAAGGTGAGCAAGAAAACTTTGGAACTAGATTTCTGGTCATAATAAAGAAGTTACTGGAATTCCCCGGCAGTCCAGTGGTTAGGACTCTGCGCTCCCACTTCAGGGAGCACAGGTTCCATCCCTGGTTGGGGAACTAAGATCCTGCATGATGCATGGTGCGGCCAAAAAAAAAAACAACCCAAAAAACAAACAAACAAAACAGGTTACTTTAAGAGTCTGGGATTATCATTTTTCTCTTTATATATAGTCTCATTTATTTTTGAGTGTTTTACCTTAAATTAGAGTTCATGAGCATAGAAACTCTTCCAGTATTTCTATATATTTTATTTTTCTGCTTTCAAGATTCTCTCTCTCATCTGTCTTCATGGCTTTATTACAAGTATAATGAGAATTTCAGTCAATACCCTGACAATCTTGATATCTAAGGCATTTTTCTTCTAAAGATCTTAGACATAAGTTCCATTTTATTTATCCTCCCATAAAATTTAGTATTTTTTCCATTGTCAGTGGCGTTTTGTACTTGGCTTATGCAAGAAAGGAATTTATTGGCTCATCTAAGTTGAAAAGTGTAGGGCTAGATCAAGTTTCAGGCACAAGTGAAGTAAGAGCCAAAGAGATGTCATAAGTGTTTTGTTTCCCACCATCTTTCTCTTTTGCCAAGTGTTGCCTTTAGTCCTAGGCTTCATATAGTAACAAGATAGTAGCAACAGCTCAAGCCCTGTATCTCCTTAGGTTTTAAGACAGTGGAACGAGTGATACTCTCTTTCCTAGAAGTCCCAGCCAGTGGATCTCGTTGGCTCTCAGTGGTTTTGTGCCCACCCATAAACCAATCACCATGGCCTTGGTTTCCTTGAACATGATGAGGAGGCATGGTAATCACCTCCTGACCTCAAGGGTGTAAACTTCTCTGCCAGAATCTGATGTACTGATAGTGTGGGTGAATTGGCATTAATTTTTGTAGAAACCCACTTACTGAACTCTCAGGAGCCATCAACCTTGGTGACCACATCTGCTCTAAATAATCTATTTCCTTGGCTTTTGTGATGCTTCAGTCTCTTGGTCCTTCTTTTATCTTGTCATTCTCTCCTTTCTCCGGCCATTAAATGTTCAAGCCTCTCAAGGGTAGGTCCTAGGCACTCTTCTAAGTGGCCTCTATTCTAGGTGATTTCATTCATACTCAAGGCTTTAATGACCACCTAAAACCCAAGGATTTGAAATTTCCTCTGAAACCCTGAGGAAATTTTGCACTCCATCCTTCTATGTCCAACTGCCCACTGACTTTTCCATTTGGTTCTCTTCAAGTCACTTCAAACCAAAATGTCCAAAACCACATCCCCTGTCCCCCAAATAAACCTGTTGAGAGCACAGTGTTTTCTGTTGTGGTGAATTGAATCTCTCCAACTCAGCAAGTCAGATATCTTTAACACAGCTCTCACCCTCACTCCCCATTGCTTAGCTGATCTATCACCAAGTCCTACGAGTTTTACTTCCTCAATATCTCTCAAATCCTTCCTCTTCTCTCCACATTTACTGCCACCTCCTTAGTCCAAGCCATTATCTTCAATCATCTAATTACTAGACATCTTCTCAACTCACTTTCAGTGTGTTTCTGCCTTCTTTCAATCTATTATTTGATTTTCCACTTAGAGCACATTTTTTCAAAATGCAAATTCAATGATTTTCCATTGGTCTTAAGATACAGACCAAACTCTCTACCCTGCTCTACAAAATTTTGCTAATACGACTCCTCCCTAGCTCCTCATCACCACGACTCTCCATACTCCCCTCTTGCCTTTTGCATGGCACTGCAGTGGCCTTCTTTTACTTCCTTGAGACACCATGATAGACACAATAATGGCCCTCCAGAGATGTCCACATCCTATCACCAAAACATCTGAAAGTGACTTCACATGGCAAAAAGAACTCTGTAGATGTGATTAAGTTAGGGGTCTTGAGATGAGGAGATTATCCTGTATTATCCAGGTAGTCCCAGTATAATCACAAGGGTCTTTATAAGAGCAAAGCAGGAGGATTGAAGGCAGAGAACGACATCTGATGGTGGAAACAAAGGTCAGAATGATATGCGGAGGGGTCTCTGGTAACTGGAAGAGGCAGGAGACAGAGCCTCCTCTAGAGTTTCGTTCCAGAAGGAATACAACCCTATTGACATCTCAGTTTTAGGACTTCAGAACGGTAAAATAAGAAATTTGATTCATTTTAAGTCACTAGATTTGTGATAATTTGTTACAGCACCAATAATAAACTAATACACACACCCTTGAGCTGAATGTCTTCAGTTTGTCCCTCCAGATTTATTCTCCACCTTTCTTTGTGCTGCTCTGTGCCTTGAGGCTGACCTGCATGTTCTACTTCAATGAGATCTCTTACCTTCTTACCCTGCTTGGGCTTGACCAGTGGGAGATACACCCAGGAGGTTGGAGGGGAGAAGGAATGTGAAGTGGGGCTATTTGTATCTCTTCCTACCGCCTGTTGGGTCTCTGTGGGCTGGCTGTACCCCCTCTACCGAAGGCCACAGCTCCTGTCACATGGCCATGTTACACATCTACCTGTTCTAGCTGCCAATAACTGCTTTATTCCCCTGTGCCTTTAAGCTGGGGGGCTGGTGGTAGTGATTAACAGTTCCCTGCAGTTGCTAGCCTAGGGTACTGCACCATTCTGTACTGTTTTCCCTATACCCTGGCCTCATCTTATTAAATAGTCTATAAAAAACACTCCTTAAATTACCTAGTTCAAAGGGGCCATCTCTTTTCCCACATGATGCTGACTAATACAGAGCTCAGTATTTTCTCTTCTGCCTCAGGGCCTTGGTACATGCTTCTGCCTTTGCCAGGAAAGCCTTTCTTCCCATCTGTGCTCTCTTCCGGTATTAATCTTCAGATTCTTAAACAGAACTTCCTCAAGTCTTTCCTTCCCCTAGATGAAGTCAGGTATTATACAGTCTCATAACACTGTGTATCTATACTCCTTATCACTTATAGTTGTTTGTGAGTTCATTTGATTATTGTTTATCTTTCCTTTAGAGCTGCATTATCCTATATGGTGGCCACTAGCTGTATGTAGCTATGGAGCACTTGGAAGTAGCTAGCTTAACTGACTAATTGAATTTTAAATTTTGTTTAACTTTGATTAATTTAAATGTAAGAACTAATAATAAAGTTATCAGAAAACTTTTAGCATATTTGGAACAGCTTAAGCATGGGGACCTACTTTATCAAAATTTATGAAATCTAAATACAGATACAATTTTTCTGATGAAAATTTAGTGTCTGAATAGAGATAGGCTATAAGAATAAAATATACAACTGGATTTCAAAGACTTAGTACAAAAAGAATGTAAAATGTGTCATTAATAATTTAAAAATATTGATTAAATATTGAAATGATAATGTTTGGATCTATTGAATCAAATCAAATATATTATGATTCTCAATGTCACTTGTTTCTTGTTACCTTTTCTAAACATGGCAACTAAAAAATTTAGAATTCCATATGTGACTCACATTGTTATTTCTCTTGGTAAGTGCTTCTCCAGACTAGAGTATAAAGTTCAAGAGGGCAGTTTTCTCACCCTTGTTTCCCTTTGCATACTGCCTGATGCTTCTTAGAAGATGCTCCTTAAATATTTAATGTACGAGTGAACAAATGGAAAAGTGTGTTTAGTCCAAAAGAGCAGAGTAGTCTTAGGGAGCGCCTCACTTTGAGTAGCAACAGATTTCTAGTCTGCATCACTATGTAGCTTAAGAGTCAAAGTTTTAAGGACAACAATAATAGACCTATACATGTTTCTGCCTCCTGGAAGTTAAGATGCCTACAGTGTGATAGGCATAGTAGCTGCTGTAAAGTAGACCTTATCTAGTGATGGGGTGGTATGTGTGTTAGTAGTCGTGGAACAAACTTCGCTGCATGTGGCTGGAAGCCAACTTCGAGGTGGTTTTGAGAGAGGTGAGAGCCAGCTGTACCAAAATGTCTCCTGGCACTCATATATAAGAATAAACCAGGGCTGCTCTTTGCCAGCCATTCTCTCTTCCCTACAATGGCCATGTTACCTTTTTGTGACTCTCCTCTCCTTTTCCCCACTGATGTCATCCTTATCACTTTACTCTGGTTCTCCCAGCCTAATCCCACAGGGTATCTTACCCAAGACCCTGCATCTAACTGGGGATGCTTATTTGGTGGACCAGTAGCCTTTTGCTTCTCTGAATGGGCTCTTCAAAGGGAGATGGGACAGCTTGGTTGGGGCTAGAAATAGATCATTTGATTTTTGTTGGAAGGAAATCAACCATGTTAATCAGACCTCTGTATTTCAGGTCACACATCTGCATCTTTTCAGCCCCAAGCACCTCTTTTCAACTTGCAAAATGTCATCCTCCCAGGTAGCTTATCTCTTGTACTCTGTTGAGCCCTCCTCTCTCTGAGAAGAAATGTGTACAGTCACAGTCTTTATGATTAAGGTCCCTTGAATGTTGACTCTGCCTGTCTGGCTGGTAACATTGTAAGTTCTGAGTCATGCGGAGGCTTGTAAGGGGACTTCCCTTGCTGGCCCAGCCCTGCTGCTTTGCCCCTCTCCCTGCATTTTTCACAGATCTCACACAAGCTGAATTCAGCAGCTTATTTTCATTCATTCCATCTTTATACTTCCTTTAGAGCAATGACCTACTTAAGTTAAAGGGAAATACAAACCCCCAAGGAGATTTGCTGACAGCTGTTTCCTGGGTAGAATTAGGTTGGGCCTGTGTCTGAGAGAAGCTTATGAGCTCTAAGAATCACGCTGGCTGAGGATGGAAGTGGAAAAGAAGGGATTGAAGGTTTAAAAAAAAGTGTTAGACACAAGTGTTCCTGGGGAAGTGACTGGAGATGGATGATGGCAGGGAAGATTGGGTAAGAGTTTCCCAAGGACAGATCTAAACTAGAGTTTCGATGGTCTGTTTAGTTCGCTCCCTCAGTTTCTTTCTCAGAAGCTCTATCTACTCCTAAAATCAGAGTTCCAAAGAATATGTGTCCAGAAAGAGCAGATGAAGCCAAACCATTATTAGAAATAAAACACACTTTTGGAAGGCAGTAAATGATAGCACAGTGTGGATGGTAATTTAAGGATGAAAGATAACAGGTGGAAACAGCTACAGACCAAGAGCGGGCATGCTGAAATTTTTACCCTGAATTTGCCAGGGACTGGCTGTGTGTGTTAACCAAGTCATTTTGACTCCTCTAAGCCTCACTTTTCTCATCTGTAAAATTTGTGGTTCAGGCCGGATCCTGGCTAAGATGCCTTTAGTTATTAAATTCCTTGAAAAAACGAAAATGATTTACCTACTGGCTCATTTAGCTTAGTAAAGTTGTTTACAAGTAGACTGATTTATGTTTTATCCTTTTTCTTTTTTTGATGGAGGTATTTAGTAGGCCGGCCAAAAGTTAGGGCATAGAAAAGATCAAAGATCCAAATAAGCCCCACACCAGACAATGACCTTTGGATCATGGACGGCTGATTGGCTGTGGACTTTTGGTGCCCTCTGGTTATGAGTCATCAGCTTCATCACCCCAGGCATCCAGTCCCATGAGGCGATCCTTTTCTCTTCTATTTGTCCGGTGCAGTGCGTGGGAAGAACAACTACCTCCATACTTAACAGCCCAGAATCTCCTGGCTGAGCCCTAATGTGCACTTTGCATGCTGTTTTCATTCAATTGTAATGGCGTGAATAATGGAATAGGCTCTGAATAATGTTTAATGCTAAATTCCACATTAAACCATCTGGTGTATATTAGAGCAGCTGGCAAAACTAGTTATAGAAGATCAAAGTACTCTTAGGTCAGCTTATAAGCTTAAATTTAAGTGTAACAGAATTTAGTATTAAAAGAGACTGGAATCCATCTAATCTAATGCTGACACTTTAGAGATAAAGTGAAGATGAAACGACTTGCCCAAGGTTACAGGTTAGTAGTGTAAAATCAGGACCTGAAAATACTACCAGATTCTCAAGTCTGTGTTCTTTCTACTATAATCTGTTGCTTACATAAGAACCTGAGTATATGTTAAATATGATTAATTAATCTTTTGTAAGACCTGAGTATATTTTTAATACATTTTGTTAATTTTAAATATGCAATGCATGCACTACAAAATTTAAAAGGTTTACAGTGAAAATTTAGTCTCCTATCCATTACTGTCTCTAACCACTTAGTCTCCTCCCTCTTTGATCAATCTGGAGTTTATTTTAGTATAATGTGTGAGGTAGGGGTCTAACTTTATTTTCTTGCAGATGATGATCCAGTTATCTTACTAGCTGATAAGGTGTGTTTCCCTTATTTATGCTTCTGT
Organism: Physeter macrocephalus; assembly: GCF_002837175.3. Taxonomy (NCBI): domain Eukaryota; kingdom Metazoa; phylum Chordata; class Mammalia; order Artiodactyla; family Physeteridae; genus Physeter; species Physeter macrocephalus. Next base: position 65,081,939 of record NC_041232.1, read on the forward strand.
TTTTGGAATTTTCATGTTTATTCTTGCTTGTTTTTTCTTCTGGATGAATTTGAGAATCAGCTTGCCCATTAAAAAAAAGTTGTTTATTAAAAAATGGGATCATGTTAAATTTATACATTAATTTAAGGGAGATTTGACAGTGTTACGAAGTCTGCTGTAGAGCTTCAGGACATACTTTCCTCCCTGATAAAAAGATACATGGTAGAAGATACTATCCTTTCTGACTTTTGAGGTGGTTCTGTGAGGGTGTGGTTGTCACACCTTCAATCAAAACACCTTACCTCACTCTTATACTAAAATACATTCCAGCCGTACTGACCTCCTTGCTGTTTCTTCAACTCAACTGGCATGTTCTCGCTGCTCCAAACACCCCCTCAGCTCAGATATCTGCATGGCTCCCTCACCTCCCTCAAGGGTTTGTGCAAATGTCAACACCTCATTGAGCCTGCCCTGACTACTCTATTTAAAATTGCTGTTGCTTACATTCCCAGCTCTCCTAATTTTCCATACCACTTATCACCTTCTAACATCCTAGGTAATTAATCATTATGCTTATTATTTATTGTCTGTCTCCACCACTAAAATGTAAGCCTCAAGAGGTCGGAGATTTTTGCCTATTATGTTCACTGCCGTATTCCAAATGCCTAAAACTGTGCCTGGCATATAGCAAGTGTTCAATAAATATTTAATTGAATTAAAGTAAAGAAGGTATCTACCTAGTAAAGGATTTTATTAAGAATAGACATTACGGGCTTCCCTGGTGGCGCAGTGGTTGAGAATCCGCCTGCCGATGCAGGGGACACGGGTTCGTGCCCCGGTCCGGGAAGATCCCACATGCCGCGGAGCGGCTGGGCCCGTGAGCCATGGCCGCTGACCCTGCGCGTCCGGAGCCCGTGCCCTGCAACAGGCGAGGCCACAACAGTGAGAGGCCTGCGTACCGCAAAAAAAAAAAAAAAAAAAAAAAAGAATAGACATTACATTTTTATCAAATATGAAATATCTTTTCAGTATCCATGGAAATAATCATATGACTATTTTCTATTTTCATTCCCAGACATGGTAAATTATATATTACATTTCCTAATAGTAGAATATCTTTGCATTCCTGAAATCAACTTAGTCATGGTATATTATTCTTTATAAGGTGCCTGATTTTGTTTGCTATTGTATTCAGTATATTTAGAATTTTGAGTTGATACTAAAAGTGAGATTGGTGTAAAGTTATGTCATGACATATTTGTTTAGCTTTGTTGTTACTGTTATGTTAGCTTCAAAAATAATTCAGAATCCCCCCACCCACATTTCTGTTAATGTTTTGGAATCCATGTAGTATGGACTTTATTCTTTCTTTGATGTGCATTCTTTATTCTTTCTTTGATATGCATTCTCATGAATATAATCTCTGGGTCCTCAAATTTTCTATTTTGTTATGCTTAGTGTTTTATAAAGTTAGTTATATTATTTTTCATTTACACATTCAAAATTAAGCTAGAGTTAATGACCTCAAAAAAAATCACCTCACAGCATACATTCTTTTTAACCAGGTTTCAATTAACTGGAAAGTTTGGGTAATATTGTGTAATGAACCTCTCTCCCTCTTTCCTTCCTCCCTCCCTTTCCCCTCCCTCCCTCCCCCTTCCCTCTCCTCCTTCCTTCCTTCCTTCCTTCCTTCCCTCCCTCCCTCCTTGCTTTCTTCCTTCCTTTTTCACCTCTTTCCATCCTTTGACATAATCTAATCTTTGCTCCAGTTTTAGCTTTATTTTTTGCATAGAAACATTTAAAAAAAACCCAAAACCCAACTCCTAAACTATGCATTTTCCTCCTTGAAAGCTCATACAATCCTAAAGCTATAAATTCCTTGTCTTCTAGATGATAATACAGAGGCCCAGGAAGTTCAGGTGTCCTGCCCACTTGCATTCTCACAGGAGAGTCAGAATTAGGTCCCGGATCTCCAGTGCCATTTGCATTACACCACTGCTCCTCTCACTTTGTTGTGTGTGAGTGTGTCTCCCCTGTTCTGCTCTTCCTTCCAAGCCTTCTCTCTTCCACAGACAAGTATTAAATACCAAGTATGTGCCAGCCACTGTTCAAGGTGTTAGGAGATATGAAGATGAACAAGGCAGTCTCTGTTTTCTAGAAAGTTACAGTTTAGTGAGGGACTCAGACAAGTAACAAATAATTACAATACAGCATGAAGATGGGTGCATATGAAGGTGGTCAAAAGATACAAACTTCCAGTTGTAAAATAAGTAAGACACGGGATGTAATGTACAGCATGGCAACTAGTTATTAATACGGTATTGTTATTTGAAATTTGCTAAGAGGGTAGACCTTAGAAGTTCTCATTACAAGGAAAAGAAATTCTTTGGAACTATGTGTCGTTGTTACCGATCAGGGTCCTTGGGCTCTCCCCTGCTTTTGCTCACGGCACCTCAGAAGTGGCAGTTGTGTTTTGGCCTTTTTGTATCTTGTTTATAACTTGCCCCAACTGCACATGCATGTGGTTATTTTTAGTCCCTTATAGTTTCTTTGTATTCTGTTGCTGGAGGAGGTGAGGAGATGTTTGTCCAGGTGCAAGCACTGCAGTAAAGGGTCCCAGGTCCCAGGTCCCAGCCTGTTTCATAGTGACAGATGTTAACTAGACCTATTGTGATGATCATTTCCAATGTACACAGATATCAAATCATTGTTATGTTGTACACCTAATGTTAGATGTCAATTGTATAATTTTTATAATTCAATAAAAAACGAATTATATCTATCCCTTGAATATAAAATAAAAAATTAAATTAAAACATTTTTAAAATTAAATTCACTTGTTATGTATGGTGCATATCAAATATAAATGGACAGAAAGCACAGTGGAAGGGGTGTTATGTATGGTGCATATCAAATGTAAATGGACAGAAATCACAGTGGAAGGGGGTCACTAAATGTGAATGAAGGGTCAAGAAAACCTTTACAGTCTTGGACTTGGGCCAAAAGGAGGATTCTGCTGGTGCTTGCCATTCCTCTAACTCAAGTGTTCTATCAACAACGATGCGTGTCTAAAAATATTCTCATTCCGGAGAAGCTGCTTCTGTCTAGAGAACCCTGTGGTTAGAGGCGCTGTTTTCTCTGTACAATAATCTCCATAACTCTTCCTTTCTGTTGATAAATGCCAGTCCCCAAACCACTTTGGAGGTCTCAGTTCCATCCTATAGGCTTCTGCTGTCTATCCTCTAGGTAGAACTGTCTCTTTGGTAATGTTCACAGCCTTCAGCAGTCCTAGGGTGGTAGAAACTGATTCTTGGGAGGGCAGAAGATGAACATGTTTACTTGTATGGCTAAAACAAGGGTCCTCTGGTAGTTAGTCAAACTGCTAATTGCTCACTTAGTGCATTGAGGTAACATTATTTATCTAGCCCAGGAAATTTCTCAGTTTATTTACTCTTATCATCATTCCTAAACTAGTTCTTTATTTAACACATTGTGGGTGCCTGCTGTGTGCTTATGTCTGGATAAGGCATTGTGAGATACGAACAATTAGAAGACGTGCTGCCTGCACTGTCTTGTTCCTGACTGCCCAAAGGAGGTTTCAGTCTAGTTGGGAAGATAAGACAAACGGAAACCAAAGATGAATAATAAAGTAAGTCACTGTACAATATGTCTCAAATGGGACAATTTTTACTACTGAATGCGGGAGAGGTAGTGATTGCTGTAGAATATACCAGTTGGTATTTGCCCCAGATTTGCACATCTTCGAGCCTGTGATGATTATTTTTAGGTATCAAGTTGGCTAGACAATAATACCCAATTCTTTGGTCAAGCACCAGTCTAGCTGTTGCTGTGAAGGTATTTTTTAGATGTGATTAACATTGAAATCAGTGGACTTTGGGTAAAACAGATTATCCTCTGTAATGGTGAGTCTCATCCAATCTGTTGAAGGCCTTAGGAGAAAAGCCAGAGTTGCCTGAGTAGAAGAAATCTTGCCTCCAGACTGCCTCCAGACTCAAAACTGCAATATCAGCTCTTTCCTGGGTCTCCAGCCTGCCGGCCTGGCCTATAAATTTTGGACTAACCAGCTGCCACAATCATGTGAACAATTCTTTAAACTGAACCTCTCTCTCCCTATATATACCTCCTATTAAGTCTATTTCTCTGGAGAACCTGACTAATACAAAACCCAAAGATTCTCATCCTCTTTCAACTTGGTCTTTAAGGTAAGAAGATGTTTTCACTGAGATGCACTCTCATTCATTTCTTTAACCATTGCAGAAAAATTTTATTAACTACCTATTTGTATGGTGGATCAAGAGTGTAGGCTTTGAAACCAGCCTGTCTAGGTTTATTTTCTAGTATGATCTTCAGTTTTCTTATCTGTAAAATGAGGATAATAATGGTACTCTCAACTGAAAAAAATGTACAACCTGAAAGTTGAGAGTTATGTTTTATTTGGCGGGCAAAACTGAGGACTTAAGCCCAGGACACAGCATCTCAGATACCTCTAAGAGACTCCTCTGAAGAGGCAAGTGGGGGAGCCAGGATATATAGGAGTTTTTGTAACAAAGACCAAGTAGTCGGAACATCTAAAGATTACTGTTAATTAAAGAAAACCAGATAGCTCAAGTTAGGAATTTAACACTTTTCTATGTCTGGGAAGATGCAAGAGTCTGGGCTCATTGAAATCATTCCTTTGATAGCACCTCAGCTACCTGGGGCCAGTGTCCTGTGTTTTCTCATCTTGAGTTTCCTCAGGGTGCACCATCAGGGGTGGCTGCAGGGTCTGATGATTTGATGGTGGGCATTCTGCTTCTATCCTGAGCTCCCTCAGGGCTCGCCATTGGGTGGCTGTAATGTGATGGCTTGATGGCTGCAACATCCTTTGTTTATTGATATGGCAGGCAATATTTTTCGTTCATAGTACCTATCTTTTATGGTTGTTCTGAAGAATAACTGAGTTAATAAAAACATGCTTAAGTGCTTTCAACCGCTCCTGGCATGCAGAAAGCACTCAATACATGTTAGCCATCTCTGTTACGACTGTATACCAGGGGGACTGTGCCTGGCTTTGTAGAAACAATGATAAATATCATATCCAGGGATAATTATTAGCTCTTAAATTGCTCATGGTCTGTTTGGAGAGTCAGAGAAACAAACGTACAGTTCTGATAGTGTGCTAGGAATGTGGATGGAGGTGTGCACAGGGCCACAGGCCGTTCAGGGGAACACAGAGTTGGTGTTCAGAACCCTGAGTGATCTGGACCAGGAAAATCCATGGAATTTTCCATGGGAATGGAAACTGAGAAACTATAGTGTATTCAAGGGAACTGTTTGCCTGAAGTAAAGGGTGTGAGTGTAAGCTGGTGGGACATAATGAGGCAGATAAGCCTGATAAGATGAGGCAGATAAGCCTGGGGCTAGATGATGGAGGCCTTTGTTGGCCAGAATAAGAGATCATCTGCTCTTTATCTTGCTGATATTTAAGAGCCCCACTTCCCCAAGTGTTTAAAGCCTTTTGAGGTATTCTACACGGGGGAAGCCATTATAGCAAAACAAACACGTACATGAATGAATGAAGGAGTAAATAAATGCCTTAAAAATCTTATTTTAATGGGAGAACAATGAATCGACCTGAATTTCCTGTGTGGTGGGTCTCGGTTGGGTGATTTTGCCATCGCTGGGGACTTCTGGCGATGGTCAGGAGACAGTGCTCCTGGCAAGTGGGTTGAAGCCAGAGATGTTGCTAAAAGTCCCAGGATATACACAGGACAGTCCTCCAAAACAAAAGCCGTCAGGTCCAAAATGTCAATAATGCTGATACTGAGAAACCTTACTGTAAAGAACCTGAGAAATAAGGTTGGAGGTGGATGAGGTTCTGCGCACTTTTGCGCATACCTTGAATGCTGTGACAAGTATTTTGGAATTTATTGTACAGGCCATTAGGAAGCCAGTGAAGGTTTCTGAGTAGAGAGCGATGGTGAAGGTTGTGTTCTGGAGGATTAACCTCTGTGTGGAGGGAACTGAAGGAGTTCAGGACATGTCACCCCCAAATAGGCCACTTTGGTATATTGATTATTTTGAGCCAAAGGCACTTGAAAAACATCAAATTCAGGGAGAGGCTTTCTCTGAACTTTCCTTATCTACTCAAGACAGACCCTCCAAAAGGAACTCAGTTGTGATAGATCCCCTGCGGGGAGTTTCCTCCACCAGGGAGGACTGAGTCTTATCACAGGAGAGGAAACTAGAAGCTGACACGGCACCTAGACAAACTATCACAAACTATCATACCTCCCATCTGTTCTTCGAAGGGCCCATTTATCTTTCTTAAACACCATTTATGCTCCTTTAAATTACCTATATTCCCTTTTGCTTTTAAGATGATGTAAAACTCTCACTGCATTTTTGGATATTCACTTTTTTCCCCCTGTGATATCCCCATGCACATAATATTAAGAATTAATAAATTTGTATACTTTTCTCCTGTTAATCTGCCTGTTGTCAGTTTACCTGGTAGACCCAGCTATTGAAACTAGCAGGGTAGAGGGGAAGTCTTTCCTCTCATACAGGACATTGGAGGGTAGAAGGGACCAAAGCAGAGAATCGTGTAGAAGATTATTGCGATTGTCCAGACTCCAATGTTAAGCCTAAGTGTTTGGGAGAAGATGGAGAAGAAAATAATGAAAACTGATGGACATAAGAAGGTTGGAAAGGAAACTACTTTGGAGGAAGATAATGTTTTTTTTAGGAAAACATTCATTTTAAGGTAACATTGCAATTCATGCAGAAATATCTCCCATGCAGACCGACGTGTCGACTGAAAAAAAAAACGCACAACCTAAAAGTTGAGAATTATGTTTTATTGAATATTTGGCAGGCTTTCTGAGGACTTAAGCCTGGGAGGCAGCCTCTCAGCTCTGAGGGACTGCTCTGAAGAGGTAAGGGGGGAGCCAGGATACACAGGAGTTTTTATGACAAAAACCATGTAATGGGAACACCAAAAGACTACTGTTAATTAAAGGAAAACCAGATATCTCAAGTTAGTAAATTTAGCACTTTTCTATGTATGGAAAGATGCCAGAGTCTGGGCTCATTGACATCATTCCTTTGAGAGGCACCTTAACTATCTGGGGCCAGTATCGTGCTTTTCTCCATCCTGAATCCCCTCAGAGTGCAGGGTTGCCGGTGGCTTCAGTGGCTGCCGGCTTGATGGCTGCAATATCCTTTGTTTACTGATATGGCAGGCAACATTCCCATCCACAGGTGTGTGCTTAGGAAAGAAGACAGGACTGAGGTTATAGGCGTCAATAGGCTAGAAGTGACAAGCAACATAGCAGTGGACTAATTCTGTGGGGGAAAGTGTTGGCAAGAGAAAAACAGTAGGTTGAGGACTGAGGGCAGTTCATGATGTCTCTTCTCGTTCCCTGTTTTGTTTATTTTTTTCCTTAAGGGCCCCCATTTCTCACCAGTGTTGTAAATGAGAAGAATGGAGGAAGGTGCTGCTTCCAGATAGCCTGACTCCATATTGGTATTCAAGATCCTTAAATGACTGTTTATTATATTGATTAGCCGAGTGTTTCCTGGATGTCTGACTCCCATTTGAGGACTAATTCCTGAAAATTAGCCCGATCATCTTTTTTTTTTAAGCCTGATCATCTTAATGTTTCTTGTTACTTTGCTTCTCAACCAGGCTAGACAGTATATTTGTAATCACAAACAGGACATTGGCTAGATCCCTTCCTCTCCCACTGTGCCAACACACCTGAGTCGGTGGCATTCCATAGATGGGATATTTTTGGATGTTGATTACTGCTTTCCCTAATGTATCTCCTGTATCTTACCAGTATTTTTCTCTCCCACATACTATATATATATATATATATATTTTTTTAACATCTTTATTGGAGTATAATTACTTTACGATGTTGTGTTAGTTTCTGCTGTATAACAAAGTGATTCAGTTATATGTATACATATATCCCCATATACCCTCCCTCTTGTGTCTCCCTCCCACCCTCCCTATCCCACCCCTCTAGGTGGTCACAAAGCACCGAGCTGATCTCCCTGTTCTATGTGGCTGCTTCCCACTACTATGTATTTTACATTTGGTAGTGTATATACCACATACCATATTAACTACTAACTAGAGTCTCTGCAGATTGAAAACTTGATCTGGGTGGATAGCAATGCAGTGAAGAAGGAGACGGTATTGAGAAAAATAAAAAGTCAAATTTATTTGGTTAAAAAGGAGAAAAGCCATTAAAATGGATTTTTAGTCAAGAATTACATAGAACCTTAAAAAGGAAGGAAATCTGCCATTTGTGACAACATGGATAGACCTGGAGGATGTTATGCTAAGTGAAATAAGCCCAATACAGAAAGACAAATACTGTATGATCTCACTTATATGTGGAATCAGAAATAGTCAAACTCATAGAAGCAGAGAGCAGAATGGTGATTGCCAGGGGCTGGGTAGAGGAGGAAATGAGGAGGTGATGGTCAAAGGGTAGAAAGTATCATTACTTTAATGGCTTTAACTTATTTACTCAGAATTTAGGCTTTTTTAAAAAAATTCTTTTTCTATGAGAAACAATGCCTCAGTGAACTACTTTGTGCGTAGATCATTTTACACATATGTGACAAGTACCTCTAGAGAATACCTTCCTAGAATAAGAATTGTTGAGTCCAAGGGTATGTGCATTTGTAGTTTTGATAGATATTCAAAACAACCTTCCATAGAAATATACCCAGGTTAACCTCCCACAATATACAGGATGGTTCTTGTGTTCTTAAACTTCTTATTTTTTGTCCTTCTTATAGATAAGTCATAGCTTCTTGAACTTTTCTTTTTACAGTGTGACTGAATATCTTTTCATATGTTCAAGAGACTTTTTTTTTTTTTTTGGCCGTGCCACTTGGCATGTAGGATCTTAGCTCCCTGACCAGGAATCAAACCTGTGTCCCCTGCAGTGAAAGCTTGGAGTCTTAACCACTGGACCGCCAGGGAAGTACCAAGAGACATTTTTAAAATTAGCATTCTCAATGTTCCCCGGGCTTTGTGAATCCTAGGCAAGATCCAGTTTATCCATAGGTCAGCTGGGTCAGTAGCTGGCAGGACCTTAGCTTTCCTTCCTCTTGCTGATGTTTATTGAACTGATAGGCCAAGAGTTCCCTCTTCTTGTGGCTTGGAAGGAGCTCTCCCTGCATAGAGGGTATACTGGTCCCTGCTGGCCTTTCTACCATCCTCTGCTCATGCTGTCCCTTCTCTCTCACTAGAGTCACCTGCCTCAGACCACCGATATGTGGATGCCACATTCGATGCCCAACCCTGGCCTCTGCTGCACTGAACCAGCCTTTACCTCTGACTTTCTTGGCTGTCTGTTGTCATCCAGGCCCATCTGGAGTTCCATTCTTTCCTAGCTGCCTCTGGTCACATAATCTCAATGCAGCCAATGCTCTGCTTAGCTACCCATAATGATGACCTCAATCCTCTCTTTGAGAGCATGCTATACACCCAACACTGTTGTCTTAGTCAGTTACTGCTGTAACAGAGTACCATAGACCAAATAGCTTATAAACAATAGAAGTTTATTTCTCACAATTCTAGAGGCTGGAAAATCCAAGATCAAGGCACCAGCTGATTTAGTGTCTGCTGAGGGCCCTTTTCCTGGTTTATAGATGGCTGTCTTTTCCCTGAGTCCTCACATGGCAGAAAGGGTAAGGGAGCTCTCTGATGTCTCTTTTTTTTTTTTTTTAAACATCTTTATTGGAGTATAATTGCTTTACAATGGTGTGTTAGTTTCTGCTTTATAACAAAGTGAATCAGTTATACATATACATATGTTCCCATATCTCTTCCCTCTTGCATCTCCCTCCCTATCCCACCCCTCTAGGTGGTCACAAACCACCTAGCTGATCTCCCTGTGCTATGTGGCTGCTTCCCACTAGCTATCTATTTTACGTTCGGTAGTGTATACATATATGTCCATGCTGCTCTCTCACTTTGTCACAGCTTACCCTTCCCCCTTCCATATCCTCAAGTCCATGCTCTAGTAGTTCTGTGTCTTTATTCCCGTCTTACCCTTAGGTTCTTCACGACCTTTTTTTTTTTGATGTCTCTTTTATAAAGGCACTAATCCCAGTTATGAGGGCTCCATCCTTATTACCTAACCTCTTCCCAAAAGCTCAACCTCCCAATACCAGCTCACTGGAGATTAAATTTCAACATATGAATTTTGGCAGTGGAGGGGGTAGGGTGGACACAAATATTTAGTCTATAGTGACTGTGCTAAGTGTTCAGTGCTTTGCAGGAATTCTCTGTTTAAGCCTTTACAAGAACACTATTTATTTTAAGGCTGAGGAAACTGAAGCTCAGAGAGGTTACATAAACTCCCCGGGGGCAGACAGGTAGTGAGTGGAGGAAGCATTGGAGGAGTGAGAACTCCTTCTCTCTTTCTGTCTAAAGTGAATGCTTTTAATTTCCCTAGTGCTGGTGCTAACCAGATCTTGACTTCCGGGGTTCACTCTTCATTGCTTTCTGGGGTTTGCCACCATGTCTGTCCAGCTCATGTACACCTTTCTCTCTCCCTCTCAATCTATTAAAAATGCCTTCCTCGGGGCTTCCCTGGTGGCACAGTGGTTAAGAATCCGCCTGCCAATGCAGGGGACATGGGTTCGAGCCCTGGTCCGGGAAGATCCCACATGCCGCGGAGCAACTAAGCCCGTGCACCACTACTACTGAGCCTGTGCTCTAGAGCCCGTGAGCCACAACTACTGAAGCCCGCGTGCCTAGAGCCTGTGCTCCGCAACAAGAGAAGCCACCGCAATGAGAAGCCTGTGCACCGCAACAAAGTGTAGCCCCTGCTCGCTGCAACTAGAGAAAGCCCATGCGCAGCAATGAAGACCCAACCCAGCCAAAAAAAAAAAAAAAATCCTTCCTCTTCAAATTGGCCAGGTCTGTTTTCAGGGAGATGAGTGGGAGGGGAGAAACCACCGCAGCGGCCCTCTAGCCTAGGAGCTATTGCCCAGAAGGACTCAGGTCTTGAGGTTTACCCTTCAGATTTCCTCTTCCTAAGGCACCAACATGCTGCGGCGACGGAGCGGGGGGAGGGAGTGGAGAAGGACGATTAAGGGTCTCACATTGTAGAGAACCCATCACTCCATTCGGCCATTTGGCACTTCAGTTGCTACCCAGGCTTGCCCAGCCCTCCATCCCAGATGCCTCCCTCACCGGGATTTTTCTCTCAGGAGCCTCTTTGTCCTCCTTGCAATCTGGTTTCTACCAGGAGACCCAGGGCATCAGATCCATGCATAGGTGGATCCCTTATACCATGTGGTCTCAAAAGACCCCCCACAAGCAGTTCTCAGGGTCTAGCAAGTCAGGGGCTGTCCCTAGACCATTGTTTAAGGGTCCCTGAACCTTGCAGTGGTCAAGAGGCTTGCTCTGTGCTGAACATAGGAAGGCCAACTACACATACAGAAATGTCTGTTAAATGCCTTAACCCTGGTTCCATCAGACCATCCCTTAACATAATCTGTACCCTCCTCTAAGCCTTGTTCTTTGGTCTTGCCTGGAGAAAGGACAATGGGCCAAACAGGCTCTTAAAGTTGAATGCACTTTCATCTGTATTTCTATCCTTGTTCTCTTAGTACCACTGTGTCTCTCTTCTTTATATTTTATTTATTTAATTTTATTTTGTATTTAGCTATAGTTGATTTACAATATTGTGTTAATTTCAGGTGTACCGCTTCAGATTCTTTTCCGTTGTATGTTATTACAAGATATTGACTATAGCTCCCTGTGCTATACAGTAAGTCCTTGTTGTTTATCTATTTTCTATATAGTAGAGTATACACTACTATAATATTAATCCCATACTCCTAATTTATCCCTCCACCTCCCCTTTTCCCTTTGGTAAAATAAGTTTGTTTTCTATGTCTGTGAGTCTGTTTCTGTTTTGTAAGTAAGTTGATTTGTACTATTTTTTTAGATTTCACATGATGTGGTGTGATATCATATGATATTTGTCTTTCTCTGCCTGACTTACTTTACTTAGTATGATAATCTCTAGGTCCATCCAACACTGTCTCTTAATTGTCCATCTGATCCCAGGGCCACAGCCTTGGGCAGCTTCTCCTTCACTCTCTCATTCCAAATAGCTGGATTCACACCCTTGCTTCCCAACTGCCCTTCTCAGACACACACACACACACACACACACACACACACACACACAAATTTTAAAGATCCAAGATATTTGGAAAAAAAGTCCTTTCCAATAGAAGCTTTACTTTGTAACTTGTGACACCAGCAGTTTGGCTGGAAATGAGGTGGTGTGGAAGAATTCGGCTTAGTGGATGGACACAATGTGGGGGCAATAGCCTTGGGGGCTCAGTACCCAGGTTGTACTCTGCTAACTTGTGTGACTTCAGGGAAGTCACTTTGCTCTCGGAGCCTTAAGTTTTCTCATCGTCTATAAAGGGTGGGGTTGGACCAGCTGGCCTCTGGACTTGTGAGGAGAGGCAAGCAATGGTCAGCCTTCAGCAAAGCAAGTTACCAGGGGCCCCAGCTTCTGGCCACAGACGGAAAGAGCACACATCTTTTCCTTACGCAGCCTACCACAGGCTCTCTATCTTGGCCTTATTGACATTTTGGGCCAGATAATTCTTTGTTGCACCGGGGTGGGCGGATGTGCTCCTGTGTATTGTAGGGTGTTTAATAGCACCGCTGACCCATACCAGTAGGACCCGCCCTCTAGTTGTGACAACCAAAAATGTTTTCAGACACTGCCGAATATCCCCTGGGGTTGAGATAAAATGCCCTCCAGCTGAGAACCACTGGTCTACCCTATACAACTTGTATAGATTTTCTTCCTGGAGTAAGATCTTCCTTCCAAGGAAGCCAGAGAGTAGACCACAAAGGATGCTACCCTCTCCCTCTGTGGGTTGTAATCTGAGGTCTGTGGACACAGACCACAGCAGGTTTAGCAACTGTGAGCTTATTTCCATTTCTCTGCTATTTTCTCTGGTCTTAAACATCTTTACACTGGCTACCTGGCAAACAGTGGTGTCTAATGAGTGTTTTGAAGCTCTGGAAGAGATGGATGTTGGTCCACAGCAAATATGTTTCCCCTAAACTTTTTTTTGGAGAGAAAAGGAAACTCTGTAAATTGACTACAAGAAGCCTATCTTAGTCTAAACTCTAAAACCTCGAATCTTTGCTCTCGGCTCTTTGTGACGAGGTAGGCGAGCCTTCCCTTGGAGGGGCCTGCATGCTCAGTGGGGCTGGTCAGAGAGCGTTAGGGATAGAGCAGCAAGATTTTGGACTGTGTCCAACAATGGAAGCCAATGAAACTAACTCACAGAGCTAGGTCACTGCAGAGGACAGACCTACGAGTGAGGGGGAAATGTGGCTGGTTGAATCAATTTGCTCCTCAGAAAAGAACATCACCCAGCGCAGCCTGAACAGATCCAGCTTCTGAGGCGCTCACAAGAAACGCCACTCTCATGGGATGCAGGTAAATTGCAGGATTGACCCCCATCCCTGCCATCAGTGTGCCTGTTAAGAGATCTGTGATCAGGCTGCATTTCCAGGGTCAGCCTTGAGGGAGAAAGGGCTGAGAGGAGACTGCATGCCAAGGTCAAGTGCAGCCTGAGAAGTGAGTCAAGGAGGCCGGTGGGGAAGAGACTGGATCTGGCTGCAAAGCCCAGTCCTTCTCTTTCCCTTGCAGTTACTGATTCTCTAGAGGGGGCCTCATGTATTTGCAGCAAAAGCTCACAGTACCACCCGGTCCCCATCCATCTGATCTTGCAGTAGTAACTCCTCCTCCTCCCCCAAATTCCCACCCCAGACCAGCAGCCAGTCCTGTTTGTTATTCCCCAGCGCTGACACTGCAGGTCAAGTGGAGATGGGGGCGTGGTGTCTGCAGATATGGATGCTAGGAGTGTTAGAAGCAGGGAATTTCTGCAGTTTTTATTCCCCCATCTGCCCCCCACCCAGTCTTTGTACGTTACTTGTAAGATCTACTGTTCTGAACTCTGGGTCTTTCCTATAGCATCCCTCTCCTCACCTCTTCGAACTTCTGATTGTCCTTTAAAGCTTAATTCAAGGCTACCTCCACTGGGAAGACTTCCTATCACCTTAGGCTGAGTTGGAGCCCCTCACATATGCTCCTATAACACCAGCGCTCGGCCTTTGAAGGCTTATCCTATTTAGTCTGTGTCTGTTTTCATGTTTATCTTTTCTCACCATTTGCTGAACTCCTTAAAGATAAAAATAAAATCTTGTATCTCTACATGCTTTAGACATTTCAGTGTTAGCCCTACCTTTATTAACAAATAGCCCTACTATTTATTTAGTAGGTCCTCAATAAGTATCTATTGACCAAATTAATAAAGAGAATTTAGGGAGCCCATCAGAATTTCCTGCATAGAGTTTTCAAAATATACATTGCCAGATCTAACCCGGACATACAAATTCTCTAGGTCTGGACTGGGGTTCGTGGATCTGCCTTTTGGAAAAGTCCCATATGATTCTGAGGCTCACCCATGGTTAAGAACCACTGACCTCGCTCAATCTATTCTTCTCCCCACTCTGAAGTGACAGAGGGGAAGGGACTTTCCTAACATCACAGAGAATTGAACTGAGTACTCATATATGCCTACCCTCAATTGTGCTCTTTCTTCTACTTTCTAAAAAAAATAGAAATGTGTTGGGAAGAAGAGATTTGACGTGAGGCAGAAACAAAATATCGGCATGAGATGAAAGTTCTCTGGTTCTTCAACAAAAATAATTACCATTAATGATAATAAACCCCATTGTAGTTGGAAGTGTAGATATTACTAATGATGGAACAGATGTTTGGGAGAAAAAACTCGGCACCACTCAGCCGGTGGCATTGCGGGGAAGGATGCAGCCCTGATCCACCCCGCTTCCTTGCTTGTAAGGTGCGTGGACAGCATTTGTCTAAGTAAACATCCTTACAAGGAGCCATTCTTGGATTGTTGGAGGAGGGAGGGGTGCATAGTACGTTTAGTCCAGTGATCCCATTTTAGAGGTGAGGAAAACTGAGGCTGGGGGTGTGGGTGGGTAGTGACCATCTCAGGTGCTGTGGCCAGTTAATGGAAAAGCGGGGCCTACAATCTAGTTTCCCAACTCTTTGCCAAGTACACGCACAATGGTTATTCCTGAACAATGTAGTTAAATGTTTCCAGGTTGAGGGATAGCCTACCGATGCCTTCAAGAGTCCCTTAAGTGTCTGCTTCAGCCTGATCCCTTAACCTAGCAATTCAAATTTGATGGAGCCAGGGTTTCCTCAGTAAGGAATTCAGCTTCCTCTTTGGGATATTCTGCCACTCCACTCAACTGCGCCTCCTTGGACCACTTGAGGGGATGGCCTTCCAAATTCCACTGGACTGAGGGTTTCTCACTTGTTTTGACCCTGGTCTTCATGATTGGAAGTGGACATTACCACCTCTCACCTCTCTCTAAGTTGGGAGGAACAAACTCTTTACTCCAATCAAACCGGTTTACTTGCACACTTCCCAAAATCCATTTTCTCTGCTGCTTCCAACAAATTCCTCCACCTTGAGTGCTCCTCCATGTCAACATCTCCACTTATCAAAATCCGTCCCATCCTGGAAAACCTCACCCACATTCGTGTCACCTGCGAGGCAATCCTTGTCCATTCTGGTCTCAGAGCTCTCCTCTCTTTCAGCACTTGCAGGAGTGTGTATAGTTCACACCAATCAGCTGGTGTGTGTCACACTGCCTTGTTCTGGGGTTGGGAACAAGTGTCTCCCTACTGGACGATAAGCCCCCGGGACCACAGTTCATGTATGTTATTAATTCTCTGCAGAGTACGTGCTGCAGGGCAGTTCAGGTCAATAAATATTTATTGTGCTTTGTGGTGCTACCTCAGGACTTCTCGTTATGGGGAAAAAGAAATGTATTTATTGTTCTAAGCTACTTTTATTTGGGTTTGCACTTCCTTGTAGCCAAAAGCACTATAATATATATACCAGCTAAGTAAGTAGATGTTGGGGTGGACACGGTTTTTCTACAGTTTATTTCAACTTGGGGAGTGTATGAAGGAATGAGAGAGAAAGGAGGAGTTAAGAGTCAGTGTGTGTGTGTGTGTGCGCGTGTGTGTGTGCATGTTAAAGCACAAAGCTAAAGGAAGCACAGAGTGAATGTGTACCCATGGGAGAATGCAGGAGAGAGGAGGGCATTTCTTTTATACGCAGATTAAAATAATGAACTCGTACAGTGTTACCCCAATATGGATTATTAAAATCCAGATATTCTTTTTAACACTAAACATTTCTCGAGTGCCCCAGGTAGGCTAGGGGTGGTTTATAACACCCTATTTCTTAAAATTTCAACTTGCCTCATCCAAACCAATGCTTCCTAACATGTAATTTGATTTTACTCTCGATAGATGGAGAAAATCGTTTTTATTCTCCATTTAGGTCAGAAGCAATTTTGGTAGCAGTTCGAAGACTCCTCGGGGCACCAAGAATAACTAGAAGCTTATCCTTGTGAATGTCTTTTTGGGGCCTGTTTCTCATTCTCTGGTATTTTTCTTTTCTAGTCTTTTTAATTTTCTTTCTTTCTTTTTTTATTTTGCAGTTTTCATTTATTTTTCATCACATCTCTCCTCTTTGACATCCCTCCATGGTTTCCTTTTTTAGGTCTTACATTCATTCCTCTCTGGAATGAATATCTCATATTAATGGGGGGGGTAGATTTGGGGTCCTCAGAGTACCAGGAGAGCAGTTTGGTAAAGGAGAGGACGTCTTGGACTAGGATTCAGGAGCCTGGGTTTGGGTGCAGGACTTTATCACTAACTAGCTGGGTGACCTTGGGCAAAATCCCAAGTTCCTGCTGCCTTTGGGCCCTTATCTCTAAAAAGAAGGATTGGACCAATATGATCTCTAGGCATTACCATTCTGTGCTGTTTATAAAAAACAGCTTAATTTCAGAAGTGAGATTTGCACTTGTATTTGGAAATATGGGACTTTGGTGATAATTAGCGCTGGATTTAAAAGTCGTTTTGTATTCTACAACTTTGTGGTTACTTGAGCTTTTTAAATGAGGGCTGGGATTTGGGACCAGCATTTCCCAGGTTGTCATCCATCAAACCCTGGAATCTTTTCCAGATAGGAGCTGACTCTGAAAGATATAGGGAGATAGAATAGTAACAGTCCTTGATTTGTGTGTGTGTATTTTTTTAAAAATCGTGGTAAAGACACACAACATAAATCTACTCTATTAACTAATGTTTAAGTGTACAGTACAGTATTATTAACTCTCGCTGTAACGCAGATTTCCAGAACTTTTTCATCTGACATGATTGAACCTCTACACTCATTGCACAGCAATTCCCCATCCCCTTTCTGCCCCGCAGCCCCTGGCAACCACCATTCTACTCTCTGCTTCTATGAGTTTAGATATTTCATATCAGTGGGATTGTACAGTATTTGTTCTTCTGTGATTGGCTGATTTCACTTAGCATAATGTCCATAAAGTTCATCGTGTTGTAGCATGTGACAGAACTTCCTTCTTTTTAAAGTCAGTGTAATATTCCTTGACTTGTATTCTAAACGAGACTTTTTTTTGAGTTTTATACAAATAAAATTAAACACGTATTTTGTCTCAACACACTTTTCTGCTCCTGCGGGTAGTTCATGGTGCCCTCACCAATGCAAAAATTTGGGGGCAGATTGGCCTAGTACCCACTCACATATAAGGATGGTTCTCTTTACCTCTGATGTATTCCCAATATTGCATGATTATTTTTTTAAAACTATTTTTCATTAGAGTTAGGTTTACACAAAACAGAAGTCTTTGTCTACAAACATGGCCTTTTTAATTGAACGATCAGACTTTTTGGGGACAATCTAGATTCTTGTCCTGACTCTGCACATCTTGGGAAGACTTCTTCCCACTGTGGGCCTCAGTTTCCTCATCTGTAAAATGGAGAGGTGAGACTAGATCAGTGGTCCTCATTGAGGGCCATTCTTCCCTTTGGTGAACATTTGGCAATGGCTGAAGACATTTTTGATTGTCACACCTGGGGAGGGATTCTACCGGCATCTACTGAGTAGAGGCCTCATCCCTTCCCACCAAAGAACTATCCAGCCCCAAATGTCAATAGTGCTGAGGTCGAGAAATCCTGGGCTAGCTGATATCTACCATCTCTAATAAAATTCCATGACTCTTTCCATCTCTTCAATTCTTCCTTTCACTGTCTCATTGGTTTGGGCCTAAAACACAAGTGTAAAGTAGGAGAATTTATCTAACTTCTCTCTTCTCCTTTCATACACTGTCCTTCCCAAGCTTTCATCGCTTTCCTTTTCCTTCACTGTTTCATCATAATCTGGGGTGGGTTTAAGAGGTGTATTCATTTGGACAGAATTTAAACTCTGGGTGGCATCAGGCTGGCTTGAGGGAGGAAGACATCTGATTAGCCTAGGCCTTTGCTGTCACACAGCTTCCTTCTCATGCTTTGAGTCCACGTGTGACCCCCCTACCTGCCCAGTTATGTAAGCTGGAGTGTGCACTACAGTTTAGTATCAAAATAAGATGATGTTTAGATCTAACAGCCGCTGTTAGATTTTGCTCTTTTTGTTTTCCTATCCTGATAGTTCCTGTCTTGAACAGAATTTTAATGTGTAAAAGTAAAATAATAGGTATACCTGTCTATGTGGATTTAGTCCAGAGAACCAAAGACATCCCTTGTATACACCTTGCTTTTAAGACACAATCTTTAGTTATCTCTGGCATGTCTTCTATGCTAGAAATACATTAACTATTCAAACACACAAGCCAGAACCTAGGTGTTATCTTTGAGAATTCCCTCTCTCTCATCTCTCAGACTAAATCCATCTTCAAGTTCTATCGATTTTGCCTCTTAAATATCCCCCAAATCCACCACTTAATGCCTCCTCTGTCCATAACTCCAGGACAAGTTCCTGTCACCTCATCCTGGACCACAGCCAGCTGCTGTTGACCCCTCCAAACACATCCTTCCTCGTCCCCTCCAGTCTTTTCTTCACATTGAAACAAGATCCACCATCTCAAAACACAAACGAGATCACATCTATCTCCATCGTAAAACCCTTCAATGGCTTCCTGCCCTGCTGAGGACAAAGGCAGAGCTCATTTACAGGGCCTCCCTGCCCTCTTCCCCTTGCTGCCAACCACTTCTCCAGACACATCTCTCCCCTGCTGTTTCCTCATTATTTTCTACTCTAGTGACAGTGGCCATCTTTCAATCCCTGAGCTCTTCATGCTCCTTCCTATCGCAGGGCCTTTGCACAAGCGTTTTCTCCCGCTCACTTCTCCCTCACTCCAACTTCTGTCTTAGGTTGGGCTCTCCGAGAAGCAGACACTGAGACTGGGACTTGAGATTGTATAGTTTGTGTGAGAGGTGATCCAGAAAGCACTGGTAAGGGAGTGGGGGAAGGGAGATGAGCTAGGAATGAAAGGAAGCCAACACCGGATGCAATGATGAGGAGGTTCCTGGTGAGGACAGTGAGGCTCAGTTTCACTGGGGACTTCTAGAAGGTGGTGTAGAACATGCCTTGGAGTTGTCCAACCTGAGGGCTGAGGAAGTTGAGACATTTGTGTACTAATTCCCGTTGGTCACTGTTTGAGGGCTATTCCTGGGAGTGTCAGCTTTCTGGTACTCCTGGCTCGCCTTGTGTGGGGGCTGAGGCTACCCTATGGCCAGAGAAAGCACTTGGGCTGCACACTGACATCATCTGCTACACCACGATGTGCCCTTCTTCACCTGCTTAATTCCTACTCATTCTCAGATCTCAGTTCAAACATCACTCTTTCAGGTAGCCTCGCCAGACCTTCTTGAGGAAGTCAAGTGCCCTAATTATTAGCATTCGCAGCACCATGGTCCTTTCCTTTGTAACATCTGCCATAGTGTGGTTATTTCATTAATATCAGTCTCTACCACTACATTGTAAGCAACATGAGGACAGGGACTAGGTCTGGTTTTACTCACCTGTGTCTTTATTGCTACCATGGTGCTCAACCCAGGCTTTGTGGAATGCAAGATGGATGCTCTTTAATTTTGTTCTTTTTTCCTGTTAACTGAATATACAGTTTTTCTTTTATTTGTACTCTTTTAAGCACATCTAACAATTCCCATATTTGGATTATATTCTTCATGAAATCTATTTTATATTAGGATTCGAACTTTGTCTTACTCAAGGTATAGAAAAATCACAAAGGTAAAAAAAAATGCAAACAAATGCTGAAATATTGCTGTATAGACATAGATGGAGGTGTTTAGATATGAAACTATTGACTGGCAGACTGTGTTATCCTGATGTGGCTCACAGTTTATATGAAGGGTGATTTTGGCGTGCTGCTATTGAAAAGGAGTGTGGGATCTACAAAAGTCTAACGAATGAAAGCTAAGGACTGCACTCTGTGTTCATTGATCTCTGCTATGATTCAGGGTAGAACCAGCCCATAACAGCTTTGGGGTATGGTCTATTTCTTTTAGAGAGAAAGTCCTGTTGCTTTGGTAAAGGGTGGATGTAATTGCTTCTTGGGAGTACATTAGTCAGGACTCCAATACACTCTACTACCAGGGGAAAAGTGGGGCAAAAATACAGGAAAGATGGAGTGGGGAGTTTGTAATATAGGATCAAGGTTAAAAGAAATATAGGGGGCTTCCCTGGTGGCGCAGTGGTTGCGCGTCCGCCTGCCGATGCAGGGGAACCGGGTTCGCGCCCCGGTCTGGGAGGATCCCACATGCCGCGGAGCGGCTGGGCCCGTGAGCCATGGCCGCTGAGCCTGTGCGTCCGGAGCCTGTGCTCCGCAATGGGAGAGGCCACAGCAGAGGGAGGCCCGCATACCACAAAAAAAAAAAAAAAAAAAAAAAGAAATATAATAGGTCACGTTCCACCTCATTCTTTCTGTCTTATTCTCATCTCCTTCTCCTCACCTCATTGATTCTCTTTGTATTTTCCATATTTTCTTCTGCTGTAACAAGGCTACTTCCGTGTCAAAGAAAAGATGAGGGATATATAATCTAGTAGCCTCAGTAACAAGAGATAATACCTTTCTCCTAGTACCCAAATGCCAGGGAATTGATTGGTCCTGCTTGAGTCACATGTTTGTTGCTTGGACCAGTCCCTGTGGTGAGTGATAAGGAATACCATGATTGGCGAGCTTGGATGGAGGGTGGGGATATTATGAGTGGCAGCCCCACTAGAACCACATGGAAAAAAGAAAGAAGGTTGACATTACTGAAATAAGGGGGAAAATACTGGGCACAAGAAAACAACAGATGCCCCTATAAAAAGGAATTGGTTTGATTTTTCATTAATTCATTCAGACACTAAATCGTTTATTCCAAAAACACCTAATGATTCCCTGTTAGGACCAAATACTGTCAGACATAGAAAGAGAAGATAGTTTCCCTTCTCTAGTAACTCATTATGGTGGAGGAGATGCATAAGCATAGAATTACAATAGGCATCAGCTTTCAAGAGCTTATTCTATTAGAGTAATACAATTGCAAGAAATTAAAAAAAAAATTTCTTAGGTACTTCCAAAGGAGCTGGGAGCTACCATGAAAATGAGAACCATCTTTATTCCTTCTGACTCCAGCCATGACAAAGATAATTAGTTACCCTACTGCTCTAGGTGTAAGGTGGAGGGAATGGGGAGGAGCAAACTCAAAAATACATTGAACATCTACTCAGACGAAGAGTCCTGCCAGTAAGGGGAGATTAGGGAAATTCCAAGGATTCTCTAATCAAGAAAAGCTCTTAATCAACTCTTCCTGGACTTTGAGAATCAACCCCTATGTCTAGAGCTGTAAGAGTCAACACCTTTCTGGTTTGCTGCGAGAATTTCTTAGCAAAATTTGACTGTATGCTAAGCTTGTCAACCATCAAACATTTACAATATTGCAATTGTTTGAACAATCTCACTTCTTAACAGTGTTCTCAATCAAGTATCCTCCTGTGGAATTTCAGTGGCCTTGGCCAATGTTCCATGAAGACACTATTTTCTGCAATTCAATATTCAATTTGGAAATTCCCCTGGTCTCACCTGCTTGAGAGGTAAAAAATATATGGTTCATAATAACAATAACCAAAGGCAATCGCTGCTAAGTGACTTTATTTCCCACTGAAAAACAACAATGATTTAGGGTGATGTTGGCCAGAGTCGTTTGATCTAGCAATAAAGGACTGTTTTCTTTAAGTTCTACACAGGCTTTAACTGTCTTACTGCTGTCTAACCCCACACAGACCTCCCTAAACACACATTTCCAGCACTCTACTTGTTAGAGCCCTCAACACTTAGGCCTGAGAACTTCCAGTAGGGAGATAAAGGGCTATAACTCACACAAGTTCTGAGATTTCTTGTGGAGAAGAGACCTTCATCACTTCTGCCCACGTAGCAGGCCTGTTAGTAACATATCTTGCACTCTGACACAAGGTAGCCACAGCTGTCATCTCAAGCTTCCTAAAACAGGTCAATCCTCATGGTGGTTTCAAGGAAAGTCAGTGGCAGGAAGAGAAAGTGCTTCTTTCTTTCTTTCTTTTTTAAAAATTAATTAATTTTTATTGGAGTATAGTTGATTTACAATGTTGTGTTAGTTTCAGGTGTACAGCAAAGTGATTCAGTTATATATATACATATACCCACTCTTTTTTAGATTCTTTTCCCATAGAGGTCATTACAGAGTATTGAGTAGAGTTCCCTGTGCTATACAGTAGGTTCTAATTAGCTACAATTTTTAATATTGTAGTGTGTATATGTCAATCCCAATCTCCCAATTTACCCCTCACCCCTTTCCCCCCTTGGTAACCATAAGTTTGTTTTCTACATCCATGACTCTATTTCTGTTTTGTAAATAAGTTCATTTGTACCATTTTTTTAGATTCCACATATAAACAATATCATATGATATTTGTCTTTCTCTGTCTGACTTACTTCACTCAGTATGATAATCTCTATGCCCATCCATGTTGCTGCAAATGTCATTATTTCATTCTTTTTTATGGATGAGTAATATTCCGTTGTATATATGTTCCACATCTTCTTTATCCATTCATCCGTCGATGGACATTTAGGTTGCTTCCATGAGAAAGTACTTATTTCTAACAGGAATAAATCTTATTATTGACGTTGCCATAAAAGACCAACTTGGATAAGCAACTTTAAAGATATACCAAAGTTCTAGCATATGTAATAGCAAATCTGTTAAAAGTAATAGGAAAGTCATTTGTTATCATCTAATCCAACTTCCTACTGTGACAGAAGGGTGCAATAAAATGATTTTTCCAAGATTACACCATGGGTGAGGGGCAGAGGAATGGCCACGCTCATTCTGTGCCTTTCTGGTACTTTCATTTTGGTACTGCTAAGGATGCTTTTATCTACAAGTGACAGTAATATTAGTTTGAACATTTCTTAAGCAAAAAGAAAAATTTATCACCTTACATAGTAAGGTTGGCAAGTAAGAGTTTCCAAGTTGGTTAATTTACGGTCTCTATCATGTGATCAAGGATTTAGGCTCTTCCATTATTAAATCCTTCTGCTCTGCTATTATCAAAATGTTGGAGGGGCTTCCCTGCTGGCGCAGTGGTTGAGAGTCCGCCTGCCAATGCAGGGGATGCGGGTTCGTGCCCCGGTCCGGGAAGATCCCACATGCCACGGAGCGGCTGGGCCCGTGAGCCATGGCCGCTGAGCCTGCGCGTCCGGAGCCTGTGCTCCGCAACTGGAGAGGCCACAGCATTGAGAGGCCCGCGTACCGCAAAAAAAAAAAAAAAAGAAATTGTTGGAGTTTAACCTCTCAGAATTGCAATATGGCTTAAGTATCACTTCTCTATACATCATCAACGAAAGGCTAGAAAAGAAATCCGCTCCCCCATTCTAAAGACCCTTCTTAAAAATTTTATTTGATTTAAAAATTAAAAAATTTTAATTGTGGTAAAACACACACAACAGAAACTTTACATCTTAACTATTTTTATGTGTACAGTTCAGTAGTGTTAAGTTCACATTGTTGTGCAACTAATCTCGAGAACTTACTTATTTTGCAAAGCTAAAACTCAATACCTGTTAAACAAAAGTCCTCCATTTTCCCCTCCCCCCAGCTCCTGGCAACCACCATTCTACTTTCTGTCTCCGTAAAGCTGACTATTTTACATAATTCATGTGAGTGAAATCTTATGGCATTTGTTTTGTTTTTATTTTTTTTTTTTACGGTACGCGGGCCTCTCACTGCTGTGGCTTCTCCCGTTGCGGAGCACAGGCTCTGGACGCGCAGGCTCAGCAGCCATGGCTCACGGGCCTAGCTGCTCCGCGGCATGTGGGATCTTCCTGGACCGGGGCACGAACCCGCGTCCCCTGCATCGGCAGGCGGACTCTCAACCACTGCGCCACCAGGGAAGCCCACGGCATTTGTTTTTATATCTGGCTTATTTCATTTCACATAATGTCTTCAAGATGCATTCATGTTGTAACATGTGCCAGAATTTCTTTCCTTTTTAAGGCTGAATAATATTCTATTGTGTCTATATACCATATTTTGTTTATCCATTAAAAGATAGATATAGATAGATTTGATGCATGTTTTAAAAAGATTCCTGTGGCTTTTGGGCAGAGAATGTGGGCCACAGAGGAATCAGGAGACCAGTGGAGAGCTCCTGCAGTAGGTCCTGCAAGCTCCTCTGTCCCCATGTGCGGTGCTGGGACATTCCTAGTCCCTGGTTTCCTTGTCATTTCTTCTATTGTCTATCCTGTGAACACCTGCCATCTTTGAAGATGCAACCACAGCCTCCCTTCTGAGGTCTTTCCTGACTCGTTTCCCCCAATAAAATTGTCCAGGTCCTTCTTAGTGCCCACAGGGAACCCACTTTGAATATTTTATTTTACCACTGTGGTATAATAGAGAAATATATTTGGACTTTGTTCCTGGTTCCTGGCAAAGAGGAACTAAAACCCTGACATTTCCCGAGTGGTAGGAGTGTCTTTTGCTCTTCATGATGAGTCCCTTTCATTACACCTGAACTTATGCTAATAAGGTAACTTAGGGAGGGGTCTCTAGGATGGAGCTGGTCACCCAAAAGGCCCCATGATTACAGTATTGGAACTTTCAGCCCCACTCACTCACCTCTTGGAAGGGGAAGGGGGCTGGAGAGTGAGTTTCATAAAAATTATTGGATGAGGAGATTCAGGGAGTTTCTGGGTTGGTGAACAAATCTAGGTGCTGGGAAGGTGGCATACAAGAGAGGGCACAAAAGTGTCACATCCCTTCCCCCATACCTTGCCCTAGGCTCTTCCATTTGGCTGTTCCTGAGTTGTATCCTTTATAGTAAACCAGTGAATGTAAGTTAAGCACTTTCCTGAGTTCTGTGAGCCAATCTAGCAAATTATCAGATCTGGGAGGGGCTGTCCAAAGCTCTGACTTTGTAGTCAAGTTGGTCAGAGGTATGGGGACCAGACACTTGTGAGTGGCATCTGAAGCAGGGGAGGTCTTGTGGGACTGAGCCCTTCAACCTGCGGAGTCTGATGCTAGCTTCAGGTGGTTAGCGTCAGAAATGAGTCAAATTGTAGGATGCCCAGTTGGTGTCAGAGGATGATTGTTGATGTGGAAAACCACTACGTTTCGTGTCAGAAGTGTTGTCGGGAAAAAAAACTTCAACTGCTAAATTATTTTTTTATGTTTCTGCTTCCCCTTTAATAACCATGAACTCCTATGGGGAAAGGAAAAAAAAAAAGGACCATGCCATCCTCATCTTTGCATGTTATCTCAGACCTGTCTGGTATATTGCACAAGCTGAATAAATATTGGCTGGTAACCGAAAGAGCAAATTAATTGCTATCTGGAGCAAATTATTGCTAACTGCAATTTCACTCCTTGTTCTTTTAGAACACAATACTTCTGAATTTTGAGAATTAACAATTTTCTGATTTTTATGAGTTTTACCTTAGTTATGGTATAGTCCAACATTTAATATCTACAGTATATCTATCTTTTATATTGCAGCATGCATTTATCTTTCCTGATGAATAACTGGGTAAACTCCTTAATTAAATAGATATTATTTTTCCTTTCCTTTTTATAACCCCCAACAGCTGGTAAAATATTACAGCTGTTCCTAAAATGTTTTGATGTGGCTATAATTTCTCTTATTGACTCTGGGTGGAGACAAGGATTGGACTCTATTCATTCTGTGGTTTTTCTCCCCTCCTAGCATAAGCCCTTGGGCAGCTGTCTGCATTACTGGGGCCAGGGTGGAGGCCTGAGCTACTGTTTGTTTTGCTGCATTCTTGGCTGGAGGTCAAGCCCTGAGTTTGTTCGGAACTTGGGGAGCGGCTTAGGCAAATCTGGCCTGTTCGGCAATTGTCAGGTTCTTTGGGTAAAAGACTAGCAGCTTCGGATGATTAGAGGGGAATATAGTCCCCCACAAGCTGGCTAGTGGTGGGATGTTACAGTGAAAGCAAATCTTTGACAAAATTCTGCCAGATACACAAGCATAAAAGCACACATGCAACCTGCTCTTGGAAACTCAGAGGAGGCTCCTCTCATTGACTTCATGAGAGTGTTACTTCAAGGTGAATGCCATGATTTCTGATGACTTTGGAAGTCAAGTCAAACTCAGATTCCAAAGTTGCCTGTCCTTGCCATCATAAATCACTGCATCCACATTGAATTAACGTTTTCACACAAGGTACTTGTTGGAGTCCCTTAGAGCACAGGGACTTCTACAAAGATTTTCCCAAAGGTATTAGGTCCTGGGCTTGCCTGATCCTTATCC
Organism: Physeter macrocephalus; assembly: GCF_002837175.3. Taxonomy (NCBI): domain Eukaryota; kingdom Metazoa; phylum Chordata; class Mammalia; order Artiodactyla; family Physeteridae; genus Physeter; species Physeter macrocephalus. The sequence goes on from NC_041232.1 coordinate 65,108,726, forward strand.
TTCATTCATGTAGGCATGGAAGGGCCTGGATAATTTAAAAAAAAAATTTTAGTAGAATATACATAACATAAAATTTTACTATTTTAACCATTTTTAAGTGCTACAGTTCCGTGATTAAGTACATCCACATTGTTGTGCAACCATTACCGCCATCCTTCTCCAGAACTTTTTCATCATCTGAAACTGAAACTCTGACCCCATTAAACACTCAACATTCTCCCCCAATCCCCCAGCCCCTGGCAACCATGATTCTACTTTCTGTTTCTATGAATCTGACTGCTCTACGTACCGAGTATATGGAATCACACAGTATTTGTCCTTTTGTATCTGGTTTATTTCAATTAGCATTAATGTCTTCAAGGAGCCTGGATAATTTTTATAGCAACCATATTTCTTGAATACCACTTATTTCACCAAAATAAATTATTCCTAACCTCCTTTATGCTATTTAACAAACCTGTGGAGTAGATTTAAGTAACAATATCTGAGGGGCTTAGTAGCTACCTCTGAACTGTGCATTCTTGCTCAGGGCTTTTCATATGCTAACTAATCACCTATAACACATTACATAGCTCATACTTTTCAAAGTCTTTTTAAAGTAAATTACCACACTGACACTATGCCAGAGTTAAAATTCAAAAGCTCCTGCCGGGGCTTCCCTGGTGGTGCAGTGGTTAAGAATCCGCCTGCCAACGCAGAGGACATGGGTTCGAGGCCTGGTCCGGGAAGATCCCACATGCCATAGAGCAACTAAGCCCACGCGCCACAACCACTGAAGCCTGTGGTCCTAGAGCCCGTGCTCCACAAGAGAAGTCACCGCAACAAGAAGCTCGCGCACCGCAAAGAGGAGTAGCCCCCGCTCGCCACAACTAGAGAAAGCCCGCGTGCAGCAATGAAGACCCAACGCAGCCAAAAATAAATAAATAAAACAAATAAATTAAAAAAAAAAAAAAAGAAAAAAAGCTCCTGACAGAGGTAAGTGCTGTGCTGAGTGTTAATTAGGAAGGGACTTTCTACATTGAGTAGCAGATCACATTTTGGTTCTGGAAAGCAGCAGGGTTTCAGAGATGGGCTTCAGGATGTCTGGAGTTTTGCACAAACTGTGTGTGTGTGTGTGTGTGTGTGTGTGTGTGTGTGTGTGTGTGTTTCTGGGGTAAGAGTTAAGGATTTTTATCAAATTCTCAGAGGGGTGTTCATGATCTCCCTAAAAATGTTATGAGCCATGTTGAAAGGGAAAATTCTATTTCCTATAGTGTTTTTGAGGAAACAGATGGCAAATGGTCCAGATATCAAGGTGGGGTGGTGCAATGCACTGAATGTTCATGTCCCCTCAAAATTCATATGTTCAAATCCTAACCCTCAATGTGATGGTATTAAGAGGTGGGGCCTTTGAGAAGTGATTAGGTCATGAGAGCAGAGCTCTCACAAATGGGATTCATATCCTTACTAAAGAGACCCTGGAGAGCTCTCTCGCCCCTTCTGCCATGTGAGCACACAGTGAGAAGAAATCCATCGATGAACCAAGAAGAGGTCTCTTACCAGACATGGAATCTGACGGCACTTGACCTTGGACTTCCAAGCCTCCAGAACTTTGAGAAATAAATTTCTATTGTTTATAAGCCACCCAGTCTAGGGTGCTCTATCAATTGAACTGACTAAGACAGGTGGGAATATTGCGAAGTTCAGGTTTATTGCTTCTGAATTCTTGTGCCACTGAGCCCCCTGGTTGATGGTTGCTCTCAGCTCTAGGCTGAACTGAAGAGAGAAGCTATGATCCTCCTGATTACCTCCTCTAAACAACAGGTCTCTGCTATCATTGGTGTCTGTGCCTCCATAAAGTTACACTGGTCCATAGCTCTAATTGCCACCTGGGGGGTGTGTGTGTGTGTGTGTGTGTGTGTGTGGTCCTTTAGTCTTAATTATGGTATGGCCTTCAGTATGAGTGTCCATGTTTTGTAATTCCTCTTATCAGAGTCAGCAATCCCTTATCAGACCTGCAGCCTTGAAGCTTTTCCCTACCCACGAGGGTAGGCGCATCACACAAATTTAGGGGGCACAGTTCACTTTCATCCTCTGTGAATGGCACCTCCTGGAGTTGGGTAGTACCGCAGCCTTCTTAATTGCCAGGGCTCTCTTGTGTGTGTTGATGCCACTGAGGTCTTCACTGACACCTTTTTTTTCATGGCCAGTTTGCTCTTTCATATGTATATTTAGCATGTGGAAAAGATCAAAGAAGAATCAAGAATAGGACCCTTGCCTCTGTATTCCAAATTAGCAAGGTGATCGTTGACATTTTGAAAAGATTTTTACAGTGATCAGCTAATGAGTCAGTTCAGGGAGGTAAGTAACATCAGGAAACTTTCAAGGCTAATAATTCCCTAATTTTTCATTGTAGCCTTTCCTCCCCAGACTTCTAAATGCTACGCCAGTTTGGCAAGCTGATATAAATCTTTCCTTCCTACCTGGAATGCTCTTCTTCGCTCTGCCTGTTTAATTTCTCTATATTCTCAAAATCCCAGCTCAAGTCCCACCAACTCCAAGAAGCCTTCTCTAACCACTTCTACCCACCATGTTCCCTCTTCTGCATTCAGTACCACTCCTGGTATGTACCTCACTATTAGCACTTACCAGGTATGGCTACACAGTGTTCGTTTTCTTTTTAAATATGTGTGATGGGACAATATTTTGATGTATTATTTGGTATAATTCTCCTTACTGGTAATTTTGGCTGCTCTCCAGCCCTCTCTTCCCAGTGAGGCTGAGGCATCTACTGAATCGGGGGTGCAGAATTAGAGAAACAGTTCTCAAGACTGCTCTCACTTCTGACACCTGTTGCAAGTTCAGGGGGTGCCCAAGACCCTCCTCAGGTTTAGTACCTCACTGGTACTCACAGAACTCACTGAAAGCTGTTATGCTCACAGTTATGGTCTGTTACAGGGAAAGGATACAGATTAAGATCAGCCATGGGAAGAGGGCATGCGGTAGAGTCTAGGAAAATTCCAGGTGTGGGAGCTTTTGGTCATCCTCCCCCACTGTCATGGACAGGGTTACTCTTCCGGCAAGGATGTGTGATCATGTGTGTGGAGGATTGCCAACCAGGGATGCTCACCTGAGCCTTGGTGTCCGGCGTTTTTCTTTGGGCTCCACGGTCAATGATGGCCCATGTGGCTGACCCCAGGCTCCAGCTCCTTCAGAAGCTGAGCTGACAGTGCTTATCTCAAAGCCCTCACCAAAAATCACATTGTTGGACTCTCCGGTGTGGTTTGATGCCCCCAGGTAAGCAAGGACACTCCTATAAGGCAGAACTTTCCAAGGGCTTAGAGATGAACTCCCCAGGGTAACGGTAAGGATAACCCTAGAGATGAACTCCCCAGGCTAACGGTCAGACCTCTCTTTGGGCAAAGTTCAATCCTTTATGATTCTGCTTTGCAGAATCTAGCTGAAGAGTAGAGACCAGTTTCAGTTCCTGGCTTCCAAGATAGGGTCTCGAAGTGCACTTCAGAGACACCAGTTGTGATTTTCATTTGCAAGATTTTTATGTGCAGAGCCAGCTTCTTCGAGAAAAGTGGGGTTTGTGGGTTCTCTGAGAGCCAACGCTGGAGGTCTAGAGTTTAGAATTTATGCAGGTGAACAATAGAAGAGGGAACAAGGTAGGATGTGATATAAGGTGGTTTCTCATCACACAGGAAGGCAATAAGGACCCTTCTTTGGCTGGGAGGAGGAGCTCAGGAGATAGAGGAGGAAGGAGGGGGCTTTGGCTTGACGCACCTGTGGGGTTGAAAACGGGATGGAAGTGAGGGCGGCAGCTCCCCAGATGCATTTGAGGACCTGGGTGCAGAAGGAACACCTACTCTTCCTTCTGCCTGGAAATCTTGGAGGAGAGCAGCTCACAGAATTATACCAATAAACTACAAAGATGGAGCACCCATAAAGCTTTCTGGGTTGTAAGCGAATAATATCCCCACATTAAAATGACACATGTGGGACCATACGCATATCCATTATTATGCTGTACAATACATAGACAAACAGACGTCTGCCTACATCGATGGTAAGAATTAGTGTTATTTTTTCAAACACAATAAGCAATTTACATCTTTCTTGTCTTTCTTGGTTAGTTGTATAATCTCTGAATAAACATAGTTGTGGGCGATTTATAGACGATCACATCTGACTATGTCTTCCTTGCTCAGATGTGGTTGATAAAACTCCCTGCTCCTTGGCCGGGCATTCAGGCCCTCAGAGTTTGCCCTCAGCCCTCCTGCCCGCCTTTATCTTCTGTTCCTCCTCCTCAGGCTGTCAACCCTCCACTAAACGGAACTCAGCAGCTCCTAGAAGTGCTTTCCCACCGCTGTGCCTTTACTCAGGCTGTTGTTTCGTCCTGGCCTGACTTTCCCCATCTCCACTGGGCTGAAATTCCACTTCCTCTGTGAAACCCTCCTCAATTTTCCAGATCTGAAGCTGGCCTCCTGCGGCACATTGGCCTCACCTCTTGTGGAATCTACAAAATGCTGATATTTGTCATTATTATTTATGATCTGAACATAGGCCATCTCCTTTGCTCGACTGTCAGGTCCTTGAAGGCAAGGACCATGCCTTCTCTTTTTTAAAATCTCTGTGTCTCTAAGAACACTGGGTACAGGGCTCTGCATCCTCAGTGAGCACTTGCTAAATACATACACACACACACACACACAGATACAGACACACACACCCATGCACACACACAGACACACAGATACAGACACACACACACTCACGCACACACACAGACACACAGATACAGACACACACACACAGAGACACACAGGTACAGACACACACACAGAGACACACAGATACACACACACGCACACACAGATACAGACACACACACAGATACAGACACACACACAGACACACAGATACAGACACACACACACAGACACACAGGTACAGATGCACACAGAGACACACAGATACACACACACATGCACACACACACAGATACAGACACACAGACACAGACACACAAATACAGACGCACACACATGCATGCACACACACAGACACAGATACAGACACACACATGCACACACACAGACACAGATACACAGATACAGACACACACGCACACACAGACACACAGATACAGACACACACGCACACACAGACACACAGATACAGGCATACACACGCATGCACACACACCCACACAACTTCAGTCTTGGTCTCCCAGTATCTGGGAACTTTAGGGTGGAAGGAGTGAAGATGTCGTGATTGGGGGAAGCTGAGGCTAAGCCCTGGTCCAGAGGGCAGAGGAGGGGCAAGCAGGTGGCTGGGAGGGGCCTTCCCACTGGAGTAGACTTGTCTTCTGGTGAAGTGGCTTCAAAGTCCTAGAGCTTGAGACTAAAAAGGCCAACACTTTTTCATCAGACCATGATGCATGCAGAGCCAGGTTTCTGCACCTCTGTCATCAAATTTGGGTAGTAGGCTAGGGCTGTGGGCTGGGGTGGAGGGGACCCCTGAGGACAGGAGAACTTCTCTTCTGACTCTTGCAAAGCCTTCAGAGCAGAGAAAACCAGGTTTCCTTTTTCTTATCCTGTGTCCTCATGGTGGGACGTCAAAGGGACCAGGGGCAAAGGTCAAGAACTCACCATTCACAGAAGAGATAAAAATAACCTATAACTATTTGTAGAAATATTCGCTCTCTCTAGCAAAGGACTATGAATTAAGACAACAGGCGGGTTGGTCGCCTCTCCCTGTCTTTTATTTTTGTCAAGTGGTGGCGAAGGTGAGGATATGGTAGAGGCCATTCCTTTTGAGCTTTTTGAAACACAAATCTAAAATGGATATAACCTTGGCTAATCTGGCTATTTTAAAAGCCTTAAAAATTCGATCCTCTTTGATCCAGCAATTTTACCTCTAGAAATTTATCTTTAGGAAATATCTATGACGGTGCACAAAGTCTGGCAAATGTGCTCACAGTGATTCATTTTTAATAATAATAATAAAGACACATCCTAAATGTATAACAGGATTTGGGTAAATAAACAATAAATAAACAGACCTACATACATATTTTTACCACAGAATTCTCTGAAGTCAGTAAATATCATGTTGAAGATTTGGGGCAGCTTTCCTTAAAACTCTGCTCCCCGATTCAGGGCTGGTTGGTGTGGATGTTGCACTGTCCCCAGCAGACACTTCTGTGCAGTGCCCAGAAATGAGGCACAGATCCCTTGACCTTTGAGACTGTCCCATGGTTGCTTGATTCAAACCTTGCTGAGGCCAGAGTGAGTGCAAGGTAAGAGTGGGACTGGGTATTAAGCCCCCAAGCCCACATTTTGGGGGCTGGGCCTGTGCACAGGTGCTGAGCTGGCAGACTGCTTGTGTGCGAAGCTGCATGATCAGCGTCTCCCAGGAGGGCACAGCTCGGGAGGGAGTCTGATCTTTATGTTTGGTGGCTTCTTTTTCTGTATCTAATCGATGGAGAAAATGGCATGGACATTAGGCTGAATTGCTGACCTGCCTGACATTAAAAGGATATTTCTTGACAAGGAAAGAGGCTCAATATCCCTTGCCAAAGGAAGTAAGCAGTTCACAAAACTGCATAGTGCAGTATTATTTCATTCTTTTTCATAGAAGCCTTATCTCTTTCCATATTTATACTTACATCTCCACCTCTATCTTTATCTATATATATGTAGGAAAACATCTAGAAAGAAGGGAAGGGGGGTGGAAATGCAGAAAGTTTTATTGGTTTTTTTTTTTTTTTGCGGTACGCGGGCCTCTCACTGTTGTGGCCTCTCCCGTTGCGGAGCACAGGCTCCGGACGCGCAGGCTCAGTGGCCATGG